>NW_017189516.1:65594106-65674989 GCF_001704415.2 Capra hircus
CTGCAGGGAGACGCCAGACCCAGAGCCCAGAGCAGCGCAGAGACTGAGACGTGTGTCTCAGGGTTAGGCGCTCAGCCGTGTCCGACGGTAGCCCTCCAGGCTCCTCTGTCCGTGGGGATTCTCCAGGCAAGAATACAGGGGTGGGTCGCCATGCCCTCCTCCAGGGGATCTTCCCAATCTGGGAATCGAACTCAGGTCTCCCACACTACAAGCGAATTCTTTACCGTCTGAGCCACCAGGGAAGCCCCCGTTTAATCTCTGCTTTTTTTTTTTTTTTTTTTTTTTGCAACTTGCAGACCCTGTGCCTTTAAAGAGTCACACTGAGCCCCTGAATCTGTTACTGTTGCAGGTGGCGTGGCAGCGAGGGTCAGCGGCGGGGATGGTGGGGGGCCAGACAACCCGATTTCACTTGGTCCTCCTGCTCTCTCTCACCAGATTAGTGGTAAAGAACGTACCTGCCAGTGTGGGAGATGTGGGTTCGATCCCTGGGTCGGGAAGATCCCCTGGAGAAGGACATAGCAAGCCACTCCAGTTTTCTTGCCTGGAGAATCTCATGGACAGAGGAGCCTGGTGGGCTGCAGTTCATGAGGTCGCAGAGAGTCGGACCCAACAGCAAAACCTACTGTGGGCCTTGGAGGTGGTTATAGACGGGGGCAAATTCCTTTTTTTTTTTTTTTTCAGTTGAAGTATAGAGTTGGTTGACAATGTGGTTTTAATTTCAGGCACGCAGCAAAGTGATTCAGTTATACACGTGTATTTATATTCTTTACCAGATTCTTTCCCATCCTACATTATTTCACTGAATGTAGTTCCCTGTGGTCTACATTAGGACCTTGTCGCTGAACTGCAAGGGGAAAAAAAAAAATTCGCTCTCTTTCAGAGTGACTCTGGGAACACAAAGCGAGGTACTCTAGCGCTCACGGAGAGGCAGAGAATTTTGAGGATTTTCAAGTCAAAGTGCAGGCATCAGATGAGACGAACACGGCTTTCACTGTGTTTCGTTACCTTGAAAGAGTGACTCAATGGGTCTCGGACCAGTGATTTGGGAAAGAATTAACTGCTCTGCCCCGCCCGGCTTCCCTGGTGGAAGTGAAGTGAAGTCGTTCAGTCGCGTCCGACTCTTTGTGACCCTGTGGACTGTAGCCCGCCAGGTTCCTCCGTCCATGGGATTTTCTAGGCAAGCCTACTGGAGTGGGTTGCCATTGCCTCCTCCAGGAGATCTTCCCGACACCCAGGGATCGAACCCAGGTCTCCCACATTGCAGGCAGACACTTTACCATCTGAGCCACCCGCCTGGCAACGCAGGAAACATATATAAGAGACCTGGGTTCGATCCCTGGGTGGGGAAGATTCCCCTGGAGGAGGCCATGGCAACCCACTCCAGTATTGCCTGGAGCATCCTCCGGGCTTCAGTAGTCTTGCCTGGAGCATCCTCCGGGCTTCAGTAGTCTTGCCTGGAGCATCCTCCGGGCTTCAGTAGTCTTGCCTGGAGCATCCTCCGGGCTTCAGAAGAAATTGTTTCGAACCAGAGAGGCCGTGCTTGGACGACACTGCGAAAGCCATCAGACGGGAGACCGACAAGCCCTCTCTGCCTTCGAGGTTGGGCCTGGCACCACGTGGCAGGGAGGACCGCCCCCCCATGCTCCCACCCACCACTGTCCCACCCGGAGGATGTCTGGGGAAGACCCACATTCACCGAGGGGTGCACAGAGCAGCGCCGGGCCCCATGAAGTGGGCTGGGAAGGGAGACAGCAGGTGGAATTTAAAACAAAAAAAAAAGCAAATGCATCTGCTGCGAGCCCCCTCCAGGCTGGCCCGGAGGAAGCACAGGGTCTCCGATGGGAAAGATTTGCTGGGTTAAGGGGGAAGGTGCTGTGTATGCCAGGAGGTTCCGGGACTTCCTCATGTGCTAGCACCCCTGAACCCAGTACTCGGAAGCCCGCTGACGTAGACGGGGTACGTCAGGGAGCTCCCAGGAGCCGCCAGGGTGTGACGTGGGCAGGGGGGACATCCCCAGATTAACTTGCTGCAACTAGAGCTCAGGGCGTGCCCAGGAGAAGGTGGGTCATAAGGAGGGACAGGGGCCTAGGGTGACGTTTGATTAGAGCGGGAGATTCATCGGCAGGTGGCCCTTGGCCCCTGGGAGGACCTGCTTCAGCCCAGGGCTGAGCCGGCCCATGAATGCACAATCGTGCATCTGGCCATTCCTGGGGAATCTCGCAAGCAAGAGAATGACGGATGCAGGGACCGGTTCTCGGTGTGGGCGGCAGGAGAGGAAAGCGTGGAGCTGAGACAGGACTCGTAGGAAATCCTCGCGGATGGAAGTGTGAGTTGCTCTGTGCGACCCCCATGGACTGTAGCCCGCCAGGCTCCTCCGTCCACGGGATGCTCCAGGCAAGGACACTGGCGTGGGTTGCCATGCCCTCCTCCAGGGGATCTTCCTGACCCAGGGATCGAACCCGGGTCTTCTGCACTGCAGCTGGCTTTTTAGCATCTAAGCTGGTGGCTTTCCTGGATGGAAAGCCGGTGCAAAAATAGCTGACACAGGTGTCACCGTGCCTGACTCCCTGCAAGGCGCAGTTGGAGGTATTTTATGTCTTCAAGCGGGTGTTACCAACCTTTTCTGTAAAGGATCCAAGAGGAGAGAAACAAGCAAACAAAAATCATTCCTCCTCTGCATGTCCAGGAATTTATTGGATGATGTAAACTGCATTTCAAATCCGTGGGGGAAAACATGGCTTATTCAATAAATGGTTTGGGAATAGTGGGATTATCCCAAGACGGCTTAAAAAAAACAACTACATATCAAGGGATCTCTTCCTCATCACCTTGATAAAAATGCATTCCTAGGGGATAAAATATTCTACTCAAAGTATATTTTAATTAAAAAACTGTGAAAACTTTTAGAAGACAACACAAGGGGATTTTTTGTTTTGTTTTGTAAATAATATCAGTATGCGTGCATGCTAAGTCACTCCACTCATGTCCAACTTTTTGTGACCCCATGGACTGTAGCCCACCAGGCTCCTCTGTCCATGGGAGTCTCCAGGCAAGAATACTGGGGTGGGCTGCCATCTGCTCCTCCAGGGGATCTTCCCGACCCAGGGATCAAACCCGGGTCTCTTATGTCTCCTGCATTGGCAAGTGGGTTCTTTACCGCTAGCGTCACCTGGGAAGCCCTAACATCAGAATGGTTGATGCTTTTTCTAGGTGTGACAAGCCCAGAAACTTTAACTAAGGTCACTACACAAAAATAATAAATGTGAGTGGGGAAAAAATATCATTTCAGAGTTCAAAGGTGAAGCATAAAGTGGAGAACCACATTTGCTACTTATGGCAACTCATATCTTTAATACGTGAAGAGTTCCTACAAATCAATAATAAAAGGACCAATAACACACACAGGCAAACAGCATATTCATTTCCTTCAAAAACAGACTCTCAGTGGGTCTCCCACACACAGATTCTGAACCTCAGATTTGTGTTAAGGCAAATACAACATAAACACAGTTGATGTGATATCATTCTTCAACTCAGAGACGGGCACCCATTGGAGAGCTTGCTTGGCAGGGAGGAAACAAATCTGACCTCACTAGGGTGTATCGTGAATTTGCAGACCCTCTAGAGCGGCTGTTTGGGCAATGTCCATAAAAATTAAATATACACATGCTTTTTTTATTCCCCCTCACAAAGCCAACTTCAGGCATTAATGCAACACATACCCTGTACTTCCACGGAGCCACAAACCTGTGCTTCCAAAGCTATTCACTACAGTATCTCACAGCAGAAAATTGACCACAGTTTACATGGGTTGATCAAATCCATTATGACCAAGACTTGTAACAAATCCTTTGCTGGTGTGTTCTCACTTAAATAAAAATGTTGATATTGATTTCAAAACTTGTTGGACTGTGATTTCTTTATACAGGAGTTCCAAAATGATTCTTTAAAGCAATCATTATGCCAAGCATTTAAATCATCAAACCACCCAATTTAAACTCAATTTTTCCAAAGGCCCCACCTTTGCTAAAGTCCTATTTACTTTAATGTGAACAAGAAATTGAGCTAAGTTTACAACCATGTACATACACCTTGTCCATAATAAAAGCCTAGTTGACTTCTTTCTTACGTGTATAGATTTAGGAATGAGTCACAATTTGGTATACTTAACCCCTTCACTAGTCTGTTGTTTAATGAGACGTTTATGCTTATACTATGATTGCGATGCTTATAAAAGTGTCGACATTATTCACAGAGTTACAAAGAGACTTTGCACATTTTTTCTTTTTATAAAGCAAGTCAGAGCACGGGCTCTGATGACTCATCGAGGGTGAATGTTGACACTCTCTGCTCCCTCTGTTAACCGGGTGACCTGAACGCGTTAGCAAGAGGACCTGAGCACACTGACTCAGCCAGCCCTCAGCTCTTGACAACTGGTCGACCCCTTCCACTGAGTGAAGACATTTCTGTTCTGTCCTGTAGAACCCAGATGTCACGAGCACCCCTGTACACACCTGAGGCCACAGGTATTTGTCGTATGAAGCGATGAATGGATATGAGAAATACTCAAATCTTCATTTTAAAAAATCTTTTCATATATGCAAAAATTATCATAGCGTCCAAGACAAAGCAAGTTCAATAGACAGGTGGCGATCTGCGGTAACACCTTGAGAAGGAAACTCCCAATGCTTTTCAACGACGGGAGGAGGGCTCGTGGAGAGAGTGGTGTTGAGCCTTCAATAAGGAGATGGCTCAGTTGCAAACCACCCCACAAAACAACTCATAAAAGTCTCTCTGAGCTTCCAAGCAGGAAAGACCCAGAATTCATGACCGAGATGGGGTTGGCCAAAAAGTCAGTTCTGAGCTTTTCGTGAGATGTTTCAGAAAAACCCAAAGGAACTTTTGGACGGAGAAGGAAACGGCAAAACCCACTCCAGGATTCTTGCCTGGAGAATACCATGGACTGAGGAGCCTGGTGGGGCTGCAGTCCGTGGGGTGGCAGAGAGTCAGACACGACAGAGTGACCAGGCCATACCTTGACGGCAGCTGCTCCCCAGGTCGGGTGGTTTGTGAGGGCTGCCCACACAGGGGTGCTGACATCATACCTTTGAATCCACGGTGACTGACATGAGGCTCTCAACAGTTCTTCACACGATTATCAGTAATGAGATTACGTCTTCACTCAGGTAAATGCTGCTACCCTGGATAACTACCCTAAGCGCTTTACGCGAGCAGGTCTGCGCTTTGAGAAAATCAGGGAAACAACCTCCTATTTCTGGAGAGGGAAGTCTATGGGTGGGGTCCAGCCCGTCTGCAAAATCAAGGCTTGCACGCTTTCCGAGATCAACACAAAACCCCAAGCGAAGCCTTTGTATGGGGTTGGCCAAAAGGTTCGTTCAACGAACACGTTGCTCGCTAGAGCTGTGGACGAAAACGAACAATGTGTCTTTTATTTTTACTGAAAGCCAAACGAACGTTTTGGCCAGCTCAACACAGGAAAGCCTGCATGTTGGAAGCCGTGTGGCGTGTGCGTTGCTGTGAGTGGAGGAACTGCTTTCAAAGGCAGAGAAGTCATTGCTAATAGCCCAGAGAAGAGCAAGCACTCAGCCCACACTTAAGATGTTAGAAAATATAGGTGACTGTCTCTCACTAAACAGTGTGCCCCCCACCCCCCCCCGCCACCCCGCCGCCCCGCAGTTAAACCAAGCTCTCCCGTGGAGGCTGATAAATGTGTTATAAAGATCATAAAAAAACAAATTCCTGGCATTTACCTACAAGGAAGAGACAGGAAAGAATCTGATGCAGGGCAGAAGGGCTGCTAACAAATATTTTCCCCACAACGTCATCAACTGGAGGAGGAAACGGCAACCCACTCTGGGACTCTTCCCTGCGAAATCCCACGGACAGAGGAGCCTGGCGGGCTACAGTCCACGGGGCCGCAAAGAGTCAGACAGGACTTAGCAAGTAAAGCACCACCACCACTGTGAGCAAAGAAGGGAAGGAAGAGACGAAAGCAAGTGCCAGAAATGCGAGCTAGTGCTTAGGGCGACGTCTGTCTTACAGAAAAGCCGCGTCACTAGCTTCACTAAATTTCCAACAGCCTCCTCTAAAAGGCACCTCCCGGCAAGACATTTAGGTAAATAGGACTTGATTTCTAAATTTCTTTTTTATTAGTCTGGTGTGGGGAAAAAAAAATTTTCACGAGAAATGAAAGAATTTTTGAGGAAACTTGCTTGAGGCTTAACGCCCACTTCGTTAAAGAGTCAATGGTTTCAGATGCATTCCATTTACAGGCAGTTTGTAAACGGTCCAGAGTTTCCGTTCGGGGAAGCTTGGTGGCGTTTGAACGATGATGGTTGGGAACTTGGCAACTTGGATGGGCCTTGGCGATCGGTCGGTCGGACGTTCCCTGTACTCACGGGAAAGCCCCCTCGGGGTCGTGGAGAAGGCGAGTGTGATTTTCCCCCCGGTGGATGGAAAACTCACCACAAGTCAAGTTTCATCCGCCCAGACCGGCGGATGGGGACGTGGTGGAGAGGGGACTGGGGAATAAAGCATCCCAGCGGTGAAACGAGGAATCCAGCTGGAGCGAAGGCACGGACAAGCCGGGGCGAGGTCCCAGGGGGTCATCTCTGCTCCTCCAGCCCATCTCTGGAGCGGCTCGGCAGGCAAGCTCGCGATCCGCTGCGGTTACTTGGCTGCCAAACGTCTTTATTTCTCCAGAAGAGTCTGTTGAACTGCAGAGGACAAAGACACAAGAACGTGTTTTTTTTTTTTTTCTTTTTCTTTTCAAGGCCTCTCCACTGCCAACCCCCTCTGAGTGGGCGGGCAGGGCAGCGGTTGGAAGAGGGGAGATAGCCACGGAGGGGATGCAGGTGGGGATGACAGTCGGTGACGATGAGGGATAACGCTCCCACCCTGTCTCACCTGCTGGCTCAGCCTTGGCGCGATGGCTCTCCATATTCACCTCGCCTTCTTCGGCTGAAAGCAAGAAGAAAACGCGCCCGAGTGGGGGCAGGGGGCGGCAGTGAATACAGAGACAAAGCACCCTGTCATCATTCCCAGGCTGAATCGGCATCGACCCACTCAGCTGCCCACCCAGCCCCTCCCGGAAAGCAGAGGAACCGCCCGGTCATCAGGCTGTGAAGGGCCCCTCGCTGGGGTTCCTGCCCCTCCCGGAAAGCAGAGGAACCGCCTGGTCATCAGGCTGTGAAGGGCCCCTCGCTGGGGTTCCTGCCCCTCCCGGAAAGCAGAGGAACCGCCCTGGTCATCAGGGTGTGAAGGGCCCTCGCTGGGGTTCCTGCCCCTCCCGGAAAGCAGAGGAACCGCCCTGGTCATCAGGGTGTGAAGGGCCCTCGCTGGGGTTCCTGCCCCTCCCGGAAAGCAGAGGAACCGCCCTGGTCATCAGGGTGTGAAGGGCCCTCGCTGGGGTTCCTGCCCCTCCCGGAAAGCAGAGGAACCGCCCGGTCATCAGGGTGTGAACGGCCCCTCGCTGGGGTTCCTGCCTCTTTGCTCCTTTGCTGTTCTGCGTCGGCCTTTTTATTTCCAAATTTCTATTCCTCGATTTCTCAAACACACATCGACGCCAAGAGGGTCAACACACTTCCCGCCTGTCCCCCAACCGTCCCCAGAAAGGATCTGTGAGCATAGCATCCTTTGCTCAGAATTCAAGTGTGAGGAGACAGAATTCAAAATACGGGAGGGAGAGGGGATGGAGCAGGGACAGCCAGCCTGGGAGTCTGAGGCATCAGCCGACGCCAACTCTTCTATACAGCATGAATGAAGAGCAAGGTCTTCCTACAGAGCCCAGGGAGCATCTACTGAATATCGTGGGATAAAGCGGCACCAGAAAATAAAATATCACAGAGGAACGCACAGGTGACTGGCTCGCTCTGCCATACAGCAGCAACCAACACCACGCTGTCAATCAACGACGCTTCGATAAAATGCAAAGTGAACCAACAAAAAAACACACGATGTTCCCAGTCAAAACGCATTTATTTGCATCGGAGTCGGTTCAAACGAGGTGGATGAGCTCTGCTATACAGAGTGAACTAAGTCAGACAGAGAAAGGTAACTCTCGTATATTAACGCATATAACGTTAGTCGCTCAGTCGAGGCCGACTCACTGCGACCCCATGGACGGCCTACCAGGCTCCTCCGTCCATGGGACTCTCCAGGCAAGAATACTGGAGTGGGTTACCATTTCCCTCCTCCAGGGGGATCTTCCCTACCCAGGGATCGAACCCAGGTCTCCCACATTACAGGCAGACACTTTAACCTCGGAGCCCCCGGGGAACTCCTTGTTGATGTACGGCAGAGAGCAACACAGTATTGTAAGGCAACTATCCTCCAACTAAAAATACACTATTTTAAAAAGTTAAGATGGAAGAAAGTGAATGGAAATAATAGCAATAAAGCTCGTTTCAGTCGAATGAAATGCAGGGATATTTAGGGGCTGGATAGGGCTTCCCTGGTGGCTCAGATGTTAAAGAGTCTACTCACAATACAGGGTTCGATCCCTGGGTCAGGAAGATCCCCTGGAGGAGGACAAGGCAACCCACTCCAGTATTTCCGCCTGGAGAATCCCATGGACAGAGGAGCCTGGTGGGTTACAGCTGCTGAGGTCACAAAGAGCTGGACATAACTGAGCATGTAAGCATGCTAACCAAGACGCAGGCTTCATTTCCTCAAAACCGAGAATACTCCCTTCAAAGACACAGACGGCCGCAGAAGTGACCAGGGTCAAAGCCATCACGGTGACTGGTGGAGGGTGACGGGCCCACGAGAAGAGCGTTGAGACAGCCTGTTGCGGGCTTCTCAAGCCACCTCCCGTTCCTAATCCCAAATCGTGCAACTCAGCTTCCAGACCAGTACCGGCTGTACCACCCTGGGAAGGGACACGACCCTGACCCTCAGCATGAGGCTGGAGAAAGAAAACTCGTATTTACACGCAAGAAGGAGATGGTCTGATGCAAAAAAGGGAAAGAAAGATCTGGCGTTGACCTCCATGTTTACGGAGGGGTGCAAGCATGCACGAATTCTAGGCGGTCACAGACCCTGTCCATCGTTTACTTCTGCACTGACATTCTCAGAAATTTTAAGTCGGGGTTGGGAAGGAGGTTAAGGGGAGGGTGTGACGGAGGCTCAAGAGGGAGGCAATATAAGTATACATACGGCTGAGTCACGCTGCTGTACAGCAGACACCAACATCCCCGTGTAAAGCGATTACCTTCCAATTAAAAGGAATTAAAGCAAAAAAGCAATTGAAGATGGTGAGATTTTCAGGTTGTTCGTAAGCATGCGGGTTCTCCTTTTTTCGCTGAGAACTGTGAAATTCACATAATTGGCAAAAACCAATTAGAGCAAGAGCTAGGGAAAAAAAAACCACTTCATGGTAATGGGCTGTAAAAATCCAGGGGCTATGGAGTCAGAAAGTTACAAATTCCATCATTAGTGTGAAAGGCCATATCCTATGCCTTAGGGCTGGCTTTGCCCCAGGGAGGGGAGGGGGGGTCTCTGCAGACAGGATGGTCCACCCAACGGGCAAGGATGGAAGGTGACTGGCAAAGCTGGTTTTGTTCACGGAAGCCCCCCAGCCCCGTTTGTGTGCGTCGGTTCCCACTTTAAAAGGGACCACGTCTGCATTTGTTTTCACTTCTCTGAAGGCAAAGTGCGCCTTCGAATACAGCATCCCAAGCTTCTGTGCTTCGACAAGGCAGAAAACATTGAGACGTCACAGTACGGCCTGAGGGGTCAGGGAGAAACGTCCCTGGGGAAACGTCTTGGTAGCAAGGAGGGGGAAAAAAAAAGGGGGCAGACAGGTTTGCTTTTCAAGACAGATGCGGATCAGAAAGGATCATCTCCACGCCCCTGCCCGGGGCTCTCCACGCGTGCCCTAGATTTTCGACTCATCTGCAAAGGAAGAGCGGAAAAGGACAATGAAAAAATAAATAAAAAGAAAACCAAAATCAATCAGAGATAAATATCTGAGAGCCTGGCTTTGGGTGCAAGAGCCCACGGGTGCAGGCAGCAGCAAGCTGTTAAGAGATACGTCCGTCTGCTGGGCTCAGAAGTTAAGGAGCCGGGCTGATACGGCAACAGTATCGCTGGAGTGGATGCTGGGGTTAAGGGGGAAGGGGACGGTGGCGGGGCGGCAGGAAAAGAAAGAAAGAAAAAGGAAGAAAGACCAAGAGGAAGGGAGAAAAGGAGAGACAGAAAGGAAGCAAGGAAGAGAAAGAAGACAGGACGGATCGGGAGGCAGACAGAGGAAGGCTGGAAGCAGGAGGCCAGGACAAGAGGGGAGAATGGGAGGGCGCGTGCCCATGGCTCACTGTCACCCAAGCCTCCAGAATCCCCTGCCCCCAGGGGCACCGAGGGAGCAGCCAGGAGATGCGCCGTGAGCACACGAGCCGTCAGCCACCCACCACGTCCAGCGACAACACAGCCACACGCCGGGGCCCGCCGCGGTAGCCACGTCCTCCCGAACCGGAAACTCCACACACTCACAGCTCCACGTGGGTTCCGCACGTCTCACAAGAAACAGCCCAGAAAAGACGACTCTCACAGAACGGCCCCGTGCGCAGAGCACGCCGAAAAAGGGCCCCCTGGGGTCTTCCCGCGCCTGATGGACCAGGTTTCGACGTTTCTGTACCATCTCGGTTCATCAAAACACGAAACTTGACGACAGGCACTAAACTCGTTTTGGAACGCCTGTGTTCCACGCGGAGCGTCTTACCCACCGAGCCAGAAAGACTCCTCACCGCTCTGCATCTGATTCTGCTGTTCATATGAGAATGTGTGTGTGCCAGTCGCCCACACACATTCCGGTTTTTTCAGAAAATCCTGGGGCTGGTACCCGGGTGCTCACTTTCCCTGTCGAGCGCCTTCCTCGTCTCCGGGCTTGAGTGCCAAGCTCTGAGTTTAAGCATCTTTCAGACAAGGGGAAAATGTACTCGAAAGAGAGACACTGGGATTTCCCTGGTGGTCCTGTGGCCAAGACCCTGCCCTCCCAAGGCAGGGCGCCTGGGTTCAATCCCTGACCAGGGAATTAGATCCCACGTGCCAAACTAAGACCTCGAACAGCCAAATAAAATTAAAAAGGGAGAGGAAACACTGATTTCCTTCCATCGAAGGCTTCCTCTTTGAAGCTCTTTTTGCTTGTTTTAGGAGAAACAAAAGAAAAAAATACATATCTATATATTCGGCTTGTGTTCCCTCTAGCCTCGCCTAGATTCTAATTGCAAATGTTTTACGAGTATCTGCTGGAACTCGGTCATCTGTCCATTTGGGCATTGCTGGATGCTCACCCTTCTGCCAGTCTAGCACACCCTCCTGAGAGTGGCCAGATGGAAGGCACCCACACCCACATGGGAAATAAGATGCCATCAGGCAACCCTTACCCTCCTCTGGCGAACAGAGGGCTATAAAAAGAGCCGCTTAGTTTAGATTTCCGCATCCAAACGCCCGCGTCGGACTGTCAATTTCGGGCTGCAAACCGTGTCTGTGGGCCTGAAATGCTGCAAGATGGAGGGTCAGACTCCAACCCTCGGGGCTGACTTTCCCTCTCCATCAGCATCAACTCAAGTCTCCTTGGGAATGTCCCAAGATCCCTCAGGAAGCAGGCCCTTAGGCAGACAACATCAGCAGGCAGACGGCCCAGTAAGGACTCAGGATCTTACATAGGATGAGACGCTCAAATACCTCAAGTCTCCTCCCAGGAAGAGGGCCCACGTGGCCTCCCACAAACCGTATCACAACCCGATCCTCTAGTGGTTCTGAAAGCAAGACCTAGACAACCGCCTTGCAGAGACACACAAAGGTCAGTTGTGTTCAAAGTAGTAGAGTTTGCTGACGTCAACACAAATCCCAAGTTAACAAGACTTGAGGACAAGGGCCCAAATGCCCATTGACGGAGGTCCCATCACCACATTGCTGACGGCAGCATTCTCCACATTCCGCCTACAAACTGTCTGGGCCGTCCAACTATTTTGAGTATCCCCCGGTCCCAGGTTCCAGCAAAAAGGGAACCACTTGCCTGGTGTTTCCGCTGTAATTCCCGTGGGTTGTAATATGGTGGCCCCACGGCTATGGCTGTTATCCTAAAGACGACGAGGTGTGTGAGTCCCTCGGTCGTGTCCGATTCTCTGTGACCCCATGGACAGAGGAGGAGGGGGATTCTCCATGCAAGAATACTGGAGTGGGTTGCCATTCCCTTCTCCCGGGGATCGTCCCCACCCAGGGATCGAACCCAGGTCTCCAGCATTGTTGCAGGCGGATTCTTTACCAGCTGAGCCACCAGGTGGGGGCTAGCAAGTGGAGGAGAGTGGCTGCAAACGTCAGTTAACAATGAACGCATCACAAGAGACAACGTTACTTCCGCACTCTCTGCCAGGCAACCCGTCCAAACTCTCACACACAACGTCACGAGCATCACCAGAAGCCTAAAGCACAGACCATCACCTCTCCTGTCCTCGTTACATAAAAACCTTCCCAAGTGGCATGGTTAGTAACTTGCACAAGCTCACACGGCTAGAAGCAGGAAGCGCCCAAATCGAAGCGGTGCAGTCAGATCCCGGTTTTCTAGCCGTGTTAGGGACCCTCAGTCACCGTCCCCGTGGTTTGTGCCAACCAGAGCTCTGCTTCTGTTTTAGCATTTTTTAATATACGGTACCCAGACCCCCCGGAAAGGAGGTGGCGGTGGCCTCACCGTTCTCTTTGAAACACAGCTTCTTCTTCTGGTAGGCGATGAAGCTGGAGATGGCTCCTCCCAAGGCCACCACGACGGCACCCACGATCCCCGGGATCACGCCTGGCGATTCCTCTGTGGGGAGAAGCAAAGAGCGCCGTGATGGGCAGGAGGGAACGCTCACGGGGGAGACCACGGAGTCGGGGGTACGGGGGGGGGCTGGGGGCCCCGCCCGGAGGAAGATAGCCGGGCTGAGGCCTGAGATGCGGGGACCACAGGGGAGCCACAGAGGGAACCCCCACTCCAGAGCCTCTGCCTGGAATTCACCCCTGGAACTGGAATTCACCTCGCCATGCACACCACTGCCAATCCGGTCAAGTGGCTCCCCAGAGGGATGCCAAACACCACCTCGTCCCGTCCCCAGGACCAGCGCAGGGGACCTCCCAGCTTAGTGAGGAGGCTCCTAGGTGAGGAGATAAATACACAGCAGAGGGGACCCGGCAGGGACCACTCAGAGGCTGTGCGACCTCACCCAACCAAACTCCCGGGTCTTCAGTTCAGTTCCGCCGCTCAGTCGTGTCTGACTCTTTGCAACCCCATGGACTGCAGCACCCCAGGCCTCCCTGTCCATCACCAACTCCTGGAGTTCACTCAAAGTCATGTCCACTGAGTCGGTGATGCCATCCAACCATCTCATCCTCTGTTGTCCCCTTCTCTTCCTGCCCTCAATCTTTCCCAGCATCAGGTTCTTTTCCAATGAGTCAGCTCTTCGCATCAGGTGGCCAAAGGACAGGAGTTTCAGCTTCAACATCAGTCCTTCCAATGAACATCCAGGACTGATCCCCTTTAGGATGGAACGGCTGGATCTCCTTGCAGTCCAAGGGACTCTCAAGAGTCTTCTCCAACACCACAGTTCAAAAGCGTCAATTCTTCAGCACTCAGCTTTCTTTATAGTCCAACTCTCACATCCATACATGCCCACTGGAAAAACCATAACTTTGAGTGGACAGACCTTTGTTGACACAGTAATGTCTCTGCTTTTCAATGTGTTATCTAGGTTGGTCATAACTTTCCTTCCAAGGAGTAAGCGTCTTTTAATTTCATGGTTGCAGTCACCATCTGCAGTGATTTTCAGTTCAGTTCAGTTCAGTCGCTCAGTCGTGTCCGACTCTTTGCGACCCCATGAATCGCAGCATGCCAGGCCTCCCTGTCCATCCAAAATAAAGTCTGACACTGTTTCCACTGTTTCCCCATCTATTTGCCATGAAGTGACGGGACTGGATGCCATGATCTTAGTTTTCTGAATGTTGAGCTTTAAGCCCAGATCTTCATGTCCTGTCTAAAAAAAAATCCAAAGCCACCGACCTCTTATTTGTTGGACTGTGCCGGTGTTTGATCTGCAAGGAGATTAAACCCATCCATCCTAAAGGAAATCAGTCCTGAATATTCATTGGAAGGACCGATGCTGAAGCTGAAGCTCCAATCCTTTGGCCACCTGATGCAAAGAGCTGACTCCTTAGGAAAGACCCTGATGGTGGGAGGGATTGAAGGCAGGAGAAGATAGAGGCGACAGAGGATAAGATGATTGGATGGCATCACTGACTTGACAGACATGAGTTTGAGCAAGCTCTGGGAGTTGGTGATGGACAGGGAGGCCTGGGGTGCTGCAGTTCATGGGGTCACAGAGAGTCGGACACGACTGAGCTAGTCAACAACAAGTCTGACCCCTGATCTTTCAAGTTATTTGTTGAAGGCTCACATAATGATGAGCATTTTTTAGCAACACAAATTTTATAAATTCAGGTCCGAACATGGTTTTTACAGACCTAAATGCTACCACAGACTCAATGTGTGCTAAGTCACCTCAGTCGTGTCCAACTTTTTGAGATCCCGTGGACTGCAGCCTCCAGGCTCCTCTGTCTGTGGGATTCTCCAGTCAAGAACACTGGAGTGGGTTGCCACGCCCGCCTCCAGGGGATCTTCCTGACCCAGGCATCAAATACGCGTCTCTTAGTCTCCTGAACTGGCAGGTCACTTCTTTATACCACTAGAGGCAGCCCCCTCCAGTGTTCTTGCCTGGAGAATCCCAGGGACGGGGGAGCCTGGGGGGCTGCCGTCTATGGGGTCGCACAGAGTCGGACACGACTGAAGTGACTCAGCAGCAGCAGCTGCAGCAGCAGCCGCAGCAGCAGCAGCCACCCAGAAAGCCCAAAATGAAAGTAGGCATAGGGATAAAAGACAAAACCTCAACAACGACAAGCAATACACCTGTTCCTTAGGCTTTCCGAGTGAAACCTCAGTCCACTTCCTTCCAAGAGACAAGCCTCTCTGAAATGATAAATAAGCCAGTCAGACACATGGGAGACTTAAGGCTAATTACTAACTGTTTCCTCCATCACCAACAGCATCTTTTAAAGCGGACTCGTCATTCCCTAAAGGAGAAAAACGCTCAACACTGAAATTCTAGCTGAAGTGAACGGCAGAAATGGCCTTCGGCATGGATGCTACAGAATATCAGACTGAGCAAAGGGTCACGAAAGTGAAAGTCGCTCAGTCGTGTCCGAGTCTTGGCGACCCCGTGGGCTATACAGCCCGAGGAATTCTCCAAGCCGGAGAACTGGAGTGGGTAGCTGTTCCCTTCTCCAGGGGATCTTCCCGACCCAGGGATGGAACCCAGGTCTCCTGCATTGCAGGCGGATTCTTTAGCAGCTGAGCCACCAGGGAAGCCCAAAGACTGCAGAGAAATATCAAATTCCCAACTGCTTTCATCTCACTTTCCTCCTCAAGGAGAAGAATAAAGCCAAACCAAACTAATGATGGTAATTTATAAATCAATTAGGCCTCGAGAACTGAGCCACAGCGTCAGCTTCGGCCTATGGGGCATTCTCTGCCTCTGACCATCCAACGTATAACCACCATCCTCTACCAAGCTGCAGACAACTTCTGCGACATGGATGTTCCAAACCCCTTTGTGCTGGACAGAAATGATGTGACCACCGCTGATGCTTTCAGAGGCTGCCTTCTTCGTTTTAAGGACGCTTTTTCAAGTGCCAGCAAGAGCTGGCAGAGGTTGCAATGTATCCACCCAACAGGGATCGCAGGAGTCTATGCGTGTGTGTTCGTGTGCCTGTATGCGTGTGTGTGCTTCCCAGAGCGTGCGCACTGCATAGGGGCCCACTGCACCAGCGCCCAGAGGGACGTGAGTGCACACGTGTTCACACGCGTGTCTGCGTGCACAAGCATGTACTGAACAAGCGCTGCGCATGTACGTGGGCGCGTGTGCCTTGTATCTGAGCCTGAGTGTGTGCGCACCGTCTGTCTGCTTTGCAGCTCTGTGTCCAGGTACCTCCCCAGCCTGGCTGATTCTCCCCCATCACGCGGGCTCTTCGGCAGTGCTGAGCTCCCTCCACCACCCCCCACCCTCCTAAGAGGCCGCCTCCGACGCCCATGCTGACCCCCTGGGACACCCACGTTCTAAACTATCATAAACTAACAGACCTGTCATTCTGAACGATCAGAAGACACACACCATCTTCAGAATTAGCCATCAGGTGTGGACGCACCTAACTGCCAAGAAAACTCATACGATTAAAACTTGCAAATAACTTCAGAAAATGCTTCTGGAATACTCGTTAGCGAAAAGTTTGACATTGTGGATGGAAGGCTGTGAGAAACCTAAACAGCACATTAAAAAGCAAACACAGATACAGATCATTGCCGACCAAGGTCTGTACATTGAAAGCCATGGTTATCCCAGGGGTCGTGTACGGATGTGAGAGTCAGACCATCGAGAAGGCTGAGCGCCGCTGATGCTTTGTAACTGCGGTGCTGGAGAAGACTCCTGAGAGTCCCTTGGACTGCAAGGAGATCCAACCAGTACATTCTGAAGGAAAGCAAGCCTGAATCTTCAGTGGAAGGGCTGATGCTGAAGCTGAAGCTCCAATACTCTGGCCCCCTGATGCGAAAACCCGACTCACTGGAAAAGACCCTGATGCTGGGAAAGACTGAAGGCGGGAGGAGAAGGGGACGACAGAGGATGAGGTGGGTGGATGGCATCACCGGCTGGATGGACATGAGTCTGGGCAAGCTTCGGGAGTTGGTGATGGACAGACAGGGAGGCCTGGCGTGCTGCAGTCCATGGGGTCGTGGAGAGTCGGACGTGACTTGGCAAGTGAACAAGAACGTTATAACACAGTATGAATTAAAGGCTGACCGTTTCACTTACCATTGCTTGCATTTAAACGGATATAAAATACTAGAGAGAATAATCCCCTTCACTGTGTTAGAAGATGGACACTATTCCTATTTTTCCAGGTTAAAAATTAAACAAATAAATCAGTTCAGCCAGTCACTCAGTCTTGACCGACTCTTTGCGACCCCACGGACTGCAGCATGCCAGACCTCCCCGTCCATCCCCATCTCCCAGAGTTTGCTCCAACTCAACGTCCATTGAGTTGGTGACGCCATCAAACAAATACATAAATGTGCAAAGTATACAAGCAAATAAAGCATCTCAATGCACAAAAGAAGTCCACTCAAAACGGGAAGTTTCGACAGCTCTTCAACTCAGAAAACTGACGGCAGTCAAATGTCTCTGAGAACACGAAGATGGGTGAGAAAAAGCAACAAGCATCAAGAAAAAACAAAGAGCTTTTGCTCAAGCTCATGTTTCTCCAGATTCATTCTCTATATTAAAAATCACACTGAATACTTCTGAGCTTTCATTAAAACCTGGTAAGTAAAGTCAGCAAACTAAACATCGAATCCAAAAGAACAAAAAAAATATCTTTTTGAATACTGCTTTCCAGGACTGGAAAATCGGCATTCCCTCACACAGAGCGTGCACTGTACGATCACGCGAACCCTGGAATGACCGCCTTTCAGCTGACACAGGAATCACGGAAGCCTGAAACGCACACAAGGAACCCCAGGCGCCCCGGGGTCTCACCGTTAGAGTCAGGCTGCTTGGGGTCTGGCTGAGGTTTTGAGTTCGGTGAGTCGGGTGACGCTCCGCCACCTGTGAAAGAGGACGGTTGCACTTATGAGCACTCTGAGGTCAAGAAAGCAAGACATGCGTTTGCACGAGTGCGTGTAAGTCGCTCAGTCGTGTCCGACTCTTCTGCGGCCCCGTGGACTATAGCCTGCCAGGCTCCTCTGTCCAGGGGGATTCTCCAGGCAAGGATACTGGAGTGGGTTGCCATGCCCTCCTCCAGGGGATCTTCCAGACCCGGAGATCAAACCCATATCTCTTATGTGTACTGCCTTGGGCAGGCAGGTTTTTTGTTTTTTGTTTTTTGTTTTTAATCACTGGCACCACCTGGGAAGCGCTTGCGTACAGACAGTTAAGTGGGAAACGGAAGTGTGCCCTTTGTCACGGCCGGGGACACCTTGTCGTGCTGGGGATGAACGTACGCACAGCCACCTGCGGATTCGTGTCCGTCGGCATCCAGCTATAACCCTCACTTCCTGTCTCTCCCACAGGAAATAGAGCAGATGGCTGGGCCAGCGGCAGAACGCGTGGGGTCCAGTGCAGAGTGAAAAAATGCACTTTGCACGTCCGTGCTCCACACTGCGCCAGGAATTTCAATACGGCGGCCACACTGAACCGTGAGCAATGAAAGTGTGGCCTCTGTTTGTTCAACCAAAAATGGAGCCCCTTGTGAGTGTGGGGTTCCTGCGTGTTCCCACGTGCCTGTGAGGCCCAGCCCGACCAATGGTATTCAAAGTGCCTTACACACCCCAAAGACTCTAAGAGTTCTAAAACAAAAGATAAGGTACCTGTGTCCAGGCACCTCCCCAGCCTGGTTGATCCTCCCCCATCACGTGGGCTCGTGATGTACCTTTCTTATCGGCGTACAGAAAAAAAGCCAAAAACTCAATTCCAGAAACCATACACCTATTCCTCAGGGTTTCCCGGTGAAAACGAATTTGACATCTTTAAGAGAGACACACACTCCTTTGAAATGATAAATAATCAAGTCAGACACGTAGGAGATTTAAGACAGCCTACTTACCCTTTCCTCCACCATCAAGGGCGTCGTTTAAATCCCAGTTATCATTCCCTAAAGGAGAAAGACAGTGAAGACTGAAGTTGTGTGTGAAACGAAGACCAGAAATGGCTTTCTATACAGACAGTATCGAGTTATCAGGCTGACCAAAAACTCAACAGCAAAACCAAACTCCGACCGTTTTCACAGTCTTAGAAGAACGTAAGGTCAAGAAGAAAAATACAAGGAAACACGAAATCAAGATAATGAAAGCAACCTATAATTACGCCCCATGGGCCGAGCGGGAATTCCAAATTCTGCCTGCACAGAATTCTTTCCCATTAACTGTCCAGCCTATAACCAACCCTCCCAAGCTGCCAATGACTTTCGCAATACAGATGTTACAATGTAAGGACAGATATCTGTGGCCAAATCTAGGCTAGTGCCCACTGAAAAAGGGATTCAACTGACCCAGCTGTGCTCCATAAAAGGATGCTCTCTGTCCACAAAATGAAAGACTCCTGACGGTTTCAGATGCTGCCTTCTTAAAGACTCTTTTTCGAGTCCCAGAGACAACTGGGAGAGCTTATGTATCCACCCAACGCGACTTACCGAGTTATCGTGAGATGCTCCTGGGAAAGTGTTCCTGCCCCAGGGAGCCCGTGATGAGACAAATTCCACTGTTCAAAATTATCCACCATCCTCTGGGCAAGCTGCCCGAAACAGAGGGTGGTTTCCAGGAGCGGACTATGCGGAGTTTCGGTGGGCAACGGGGAATAGGGAAAGAACTCGTGGAGAAGGCTCTCTGGAATGCTGCCACCAACAGCAACAGACTCGATCATGAAACGCAGGTTTTTCCATCTATGTGTGTGTGTGTGTGTGTGTGTGTGTGTATGGATGAGTGGCTCCTCTGTCCGTGGGGTTCTCCACGCAAGAATACTAGAGTGGACTGCCATGCCCTCCTCCAGGGGATCGTCCCGACCCCGGGACGGAACCCAGGTCTCCCACATTGCAGGCAGATTCTTCACCAGCTGAGCCACCAGGGAAGCCCAAGAATCCTGGAGTGGGTGGCCTGTCCCTTCTCCAGGGGGTCTTCAAGATCCAGTCATCGAACTGGGGTCTCTTGCGTTGCAGATTCTTTACCAGCTGAGCTTCCAGGGAAGCCCATGCTTTCCCAAATTGATTCTCTATATTTAAAACCTTACACTGTTTTTCTTTTTTTTAATTTTATTTCCACTGCAATCTTGGAAGTAAAATCAGCAAACTAAACATCAAATCAAAAAAAAAAAAGAAAAAGAAATCTTTCTGAATACTGCTTTCCAAGACTGGAAAATTGGAATTCCTTTGTACAGAGCATTCACTGTAAGAGAAAGTGAAGTCGCTCAGTCGTGTCCGACTCTATGCGACCCCATGGACTGTAGCCCACCAGGCTCCTCCGTCCATGGGATTCTCCAGGCAAGAACACTGGAGCGGGTTGCCATAATTCACTGTAGGATCACGCTAAGTCTGGAATGACCTCCTTTCAGCTGACACAGAGGTCACTGAACTCTGAAACACACACAAGGAGCCCCAGGGTCTCACCAGAAGTGCCAGGCTGCTTGGGGTTTGGCTGAGGTTTTGGCTTCGGCGGCTTGGGTGACACTCGGTCATCTGTGAAAGAGGACAGTTGCAGTTATGAGCACTCTGAGGTCAAGAACACAGAACACGCGTTTGCACGTGTGGGTGCCAAGTCGCTCCAGGCGTGTCCGACTCTCTGCGACCCCATGGACTGTGGCCCGCCAGGCTCCTCTGTCCATGGGATTCTCCAGGCAAGGATACTGGAGTGGGGTGCCATGCCCTCCTCCAGGGAATCTTCCCGACCCAGGGATCAAACCCACGTCTCTTACATCTGGCGCAGCGGCAGGCGGGTTCTTCACCACTAAGCGCCATCTGGGAAGCATTTGCATACAGCTGGCTAACTGGACTGTGGGAAACGAAAGTGTGCCCTTTGTCACGGCCGGGGACACCTTGTCACGGTGGGGATACGTACGCACAGCCACCTGTGGGTTTCTGTCCGTCAGCATCCAGCTGTAACACTTCACTTCCAATAGCAAATAAAGCAGATGGCTGGGCCCGCTACAGAATTTGTGGGGTCCGGTGCCAACTGAGAATGCGTTTTGCATATCCTTGCTCAAACTGTGCTACCATTTTGAATACAGCGGCCACACAGCCTTCGTTCCACCAAGGATGGAAGACCTACTGGGCGTGACCCCACCCGACCCCACGAGGCCAGCCCTGCCCAGGGTGTTTTCATTCTGTCTCGTATCCCCACAGACACCGTAAGTTCTAAATCCAAAGAAGACAGACAAAAGCCAAAAGCTCAAAACCAACAAACAATAACACCCGTTCCTTAGGCTTTTCCGGGGGGCAAACTCATTTGATTTAATTAAAAGAGAAAAAAAGCCTCTTTGAAATGATCCAATAACCAGGTCAGACCCACAGGAGATTTCCGACAAGACTACTTACCGTCTCCTCCACCACCAATGGCATCGGTCAAATCGAAGTCATCATTCCCTAAAGGAGAAAAGACAGTGAACGCTGAAGTTCTGCGTGAACTGAAGTTCTGCAGAAATGGCTTTCGACGCAGACAGTAGAGCGTATCAGTGTGTATCAACCGCAATACGGAACTCCTGACCGTGTTCACACCCTTCTTCTCTTCCAGGAAAAGAATCAAAGGGAAAAGTCAAAATCCTGAAAGGTATCTATCAATCAGTTATGGGCCCCCTGGACCAAGCTGGAATTCCGACTTCTGTCTGCAGACAATTCTTTCCCCGTTGACTGTCCATCCTGAAACCAACTCTCCCAAGTCGCCCGTGACTTTGGCAATATAGTTGTTATAATACAACAACAGAAACGCGTGGCCTGATTTGGGTTCACATCCAGTGAAAAAGTGATTCGGCTGACCCAGGCGTGCTCGAAAAACTGATGTGATGTTTCAGAGGGTTGGAGATTTTAGAGGTGGCCTTCTTTGTCTTAAGGACTCAAGTCCCAGAGACACCCAGGAGAGGTTCTGTGCCCACCCAGCACAAGGTTCTGAGCCATCGTGAGTCATACGTAGGAAACACCATCAGCGTTCCAGGGAGCTCGTGATGGTTCACATTTCCGTTGTTCAACAGTGACTCAGCCAGCATATTCCGCACACATGGGTGGGTCAAACACAGAGTCACATGAGCAACGCTATCCTTTACTCACGACGCTTCCCTGGTAGCTCAGACAGTAAAGACATGGCCTGTAATGCAAAAGACCCAGGTTCGATCCCTGGGTCAGGGAGATCCCCTGGAGAGGGCAATGGCAACCCACTCTGCCATTCCTGCCTGGACAGTCCCACAGACAGAGGAGCCGGGTGGGCTACACCGTTCATGGGCTTGCAGAGAGTCAGACACGACTGACTAACATGTTCACCTTTTTACATGAGAAATCCAATAATTAAACGGAGCTGTTATATATACATATATATATATAAATAAGTGATAAGAGCTCGGTTAACTTTGGGCATTGATTGAATGCCGGGTGGCTAACCCCCAGTGAATCTGTGTGTGTGCTCATGTGTGCGTGCGTGCGTGCGTGCGTGTGTGTGTGTGAGCTAAGTCACTTCAGTCGTGTTCAACTCCCTGCAACCCCATGGACTGTACCCTACCACGCTCCTCTGCCGTGGGATTCTCCAGGCAAGAATACTGGACTGGAGTGGGTTGCCACGCCCTCCACCAAGGGATCTTCCCGACTCAGGGGTTGAACCTGCGTCTCTCATGTCTCCTGCATTGGCAGGCGGGTTCTTTCCCACTAGCCCCACCTGGGAAGCCGCCCCCACACCCCAGTGAATCTGATCCTTAGGCAATTCTGTCACTGGTTTCTGAACCTTGAGATTTTTCCAGAAAGGGTGAGTGTCATCAGGTATGGTCCTCGTGGACACTGAGATCTGAGTCTGCTCACGGGTTATAAGAGGGTCCCAGCTTCTAAAATTGCTCCTCCCGAGAGATGAGTATTGAAATCCAGTAACAGATACTCGGCATAAAGAGACGCTTCCCACGGGACCCCCAGAGCACCTCGCCAAAGTGTCAGTGTCTGCTCTTTTACAGCCGCTGCTGGACGTGAGACATCACAGCATCGTTCAAATATTAACCACGCTGTATCCATTGCGGGCATCTAGCCATCTGCATCTCCCCCAGCTCCTGGTGAAAGTGGGGTGCATGACAGCTTCTGCGCTGAGTTTTTGGACGCTGAGCACCTCTGCTTCTTACCGGGCGCTGGTTTTTGTGGAGGAGGAGTGGGTTTCTTGTCATCTGTGAAAGAGAAAAGACATTTCAGCCAGGAAATCTGGTGGCTGGGAAACACAGTCAACCCTCCACGCTCTCCTGTTTTCCTTAAAAAGAGTCAGAGAGGGGTGGTCTTCCCTGGGTGGGTCCAGGAGTTAAGGATCCCCCTGCTAATGCAGGGGACAGGGATTCAAGCCCTGATCTGGGAAGATCCCACAAGGCATGTAAGCCCACGCTCCCACAACTCTTGAATCACTTCAAGATCCAACTCTTGAATCCTGCATGGCCTAGAACCCCTGCTCTGCAACAAGCGGAGCCCCCAAAATGAGAAGCCCGTGTACCCCAATTAGAGAGTAACCCCCGCTTGCCAAAATTAGAGAAAGTCCACTGTCTGCCACAAAGGCCCAGCAAAGCCAAATAAATACGTTTCAGAGAAAGAAAGAAAAAAAAAAAAAGAGTCAGAGAATGTCTGAAGCATCATGTTTTCCAGACAGCTCAGCCAGCGGCCAAGGAGCGGAAGAGGAAGCCCGGAGAACAGCTGTTTAGCACCAGGTCACGGGGCAGAGCTCGGGGCCTTTGCAGGAGCTGGGGGAGCAGAGGGATGGCGGACCCCTGGCTAAAACTAAAAGGCTGTTCCAGTTTCTTAGGCGGAGCACCCTTTTGGCCACCTGGGACTCCCACCAAGGCTGATCCTCTGGGCAGCAAGGCAGAGTGGGGCTGAGATCACGGACACCTCCAGGGCACCTCTTCCCAGCAGCCAAGCAGAAGAAGACTCTCACCATCAAGAATAAGACTGTTCCCCTCCCGAACACTCCCAACCGATGGCTTTTGGGAACGCTGCTGCTCTTGTGGTTTCACTGATGCCTCCGCATCGGACCCCAGTTGTTAAAAAGAGACGTCCTGGGATGGATCCTGGGCCCCCAGATTCCACGGGAGCCTCAGCATCCGACCTACTTTACAAAGAGGGTCTTTGCAAGTAACGTTGGTGAAGGTGGGGGTTCACGGTGGGTTAGCACAGACCCGTACAGACGAGGGCCCTTAGGAGACGGAGACTGGGAGATGGAGAGGCGCTGACGCCAAGTGGCCACGTGAAAGGAGATGCGGAGATTGGGGAGACGCGGCCGCAGGATGAGGGATGGAGTCAGGGTGACCCCGGCGGAGCAGCCCACGGGGGGCTGGCCCACAGAGGGACCAGTCCATGGAGCACCAGCCCACGGGGGACCAGCCCACGGGGGACCAGCCCACAGAAAATCAGCCCACGAGAAACCAGCTCACAGAAGTCCAGCCCACAGGAGACCAGCCCACGGGGGACCAGTCCATGGGAAACCAGCCCACGAGGGACAAGCCCACAGGAAATCAGCCCACAGAGGACCAGCCCCCAGGAAACCAGCCCACGGGGGACAGCCCACGGGAGACCAGCCCATAGGGGACCAGTCCATGGAAAACCAGCCCACAAGGGACCAGCCCACAAGGGACAAGCCCACAGAAAATCAGCCCACGAGGGACAAGCCCACAGGAAATCAGCCCACAAGGGACAAGCCCACAGGAAATCAGCCCATGGGGGACCAGTCCACGGAAAACCAGCCCACAGGAGACCAGCCCATGGGGGACAGCCCACGGGAGACCAGCCCACAGGGGACCAGTCCATGGAAAACCAGCCCACGAGGGACAAAGCCACAGGAGACCAGCCCACAGAAACCAGCCCACAAGGGACAAGCCCACAGGAAATCAGCCCACAAGAAACCAGCTCACAAAAGTCCAGCCCACAGGAGACCAGCCCACAAGGGACAAGCCTACAGGAAATCAGCCCACGGGGGACAAGCCCACAGGGGACCAGTCCATGGAAAACCAGCCCACGAGGGACAAGCCCACAGGGGACCAGTCTACAGGGGACCAGTCCGTGGAAAACCACCCCACAGGAGACCTGCCCCCGGGGGACAGCCCACGGAAAACCAGCCCACAGGAGACCAGTACCCGGGGAATCAGCCCATGAGAGACCAGTCCACAGGGAATCAGCTCACCGAGGACCAGCCCACAGGGGACCACCCACTTCTCCAAGCGCCTGGCAATCCCGTGTGGCCTCCTGACCGCCACAGAGTACGGAAGTTATTCAATCCAAAAAAAAAAGGATTAACGTATCCCGATGAGAGCATCCCGATTTTCCTCAACAAATGTGAGTCTGGGGATCGCCGTTAAGACGTGTTTCAGAAGATCTACCGACAGTAATATGGAACAGAATAGAGTAGAGCATAGAGTGTATAGAATCTACTCCAAGTCTATAAAACGCTTGCAATCTGACTTACCATCAAGGGCGAGCGATAAATCGAAATCATCTGGAAAAAAAAAAAAAAACAGTCCAGTTAGTTGCGAAAAATTAAATTCAGAAGGTAAGAAATCAATACAAAGGGGGTGTGGTTTTGGAAGGTGGATCACGTGTTGAGTTCTCTCTTGCAATATTCACCCTGAAGCCTCAAAGTAAGAACACGTCAGCTCATGTTTTAGACTGTCGACGATCTCCGGGTTTAACATCAATTAAACTAGCGGGAAACCAGGATAACTCTGCACGTGAGTTACTCTAACAAAAAAAGCACGTCTTTCGAAATCGGCAGGGAGCAGCTTCCAGCACTGGGGTGGGTAGCCATTGCCTCCTCCAGGGGGTTCTTCACGCCCCAGGGATCCAACCCGCGTCTCCTGCACTGACAGGATTCTTCACCGTCTGAGTTACCGGAAAAGCCCAATTTCCAACACACGACGGAGAAAAACGTGGAGACGAAAACCCGTGGCATAGCAACCTGTCTGTAACTAAACAACCCAAACGCACTTCCTGTAGAAACACCAGACGATCCGGAAAAGGGTAACTTTTCCTTTTCTTTCTTAACTGCTGCCGAGAAGGGGGGAGCTGCCTTTATTCCGCTGCTGTTCTATCCGGTTGCTGGCTGCTTTATTGAAACGATGTCAACACTATTTCTATTTCCAATTAACGATGAGATGAAGAAAAGCCAAGGTAATTCTGCTGAGCGTCCGGTCCGCAGGAAGGAGAATGGTGGCCGATTGAAGGATCACTGTTCCGTTCAGTCCAGTCGCTCAGTCGTGTCCGACTCTCTGTGACCCCATGGACTGCAGCACGCCAGGCCTCCCTGTCCATCACCACCTGCCGGAGTTTACCCAAACTCATGTCCATTGAGTCGGGGATGCCTTCCAACCACCTCATCCTCTGTCGGCCCCTTCTCCTCCCACCCTCAATCTTCCCCAGAATCAGGGTCTTTGCAAATGTGCACAAATCAAAGATGACACGCACCCACCCCCCCAACCTCAGGAAGTGCCGGGCATCTAACAGGCCGCTTTCATCCCCAGGAAGCTCCAGACGGTCACGACATGTTCCGTCCTGCAGAATGTCACACAGAAAGACTAGAACTGCCTGCCTCTCCCTTCCTCTTTTGTGTGGATGCGGGCGGGCGGGCAGCTGTGTGTGCTGAGTGACTGAGTGTGTGTGTGTATGTATCTGTGCCCATTTACAGAGTGGCTTGGGATTCCCTGGCGGCTCAGATGGTAAGGAATCTGCCTGCAATGCGGGAGACCCGGGTTTGATCCCTGGGTCGGGAAGACCCCCTGGAGGAGGGCATGGCAACCCACTCCAGTATTCTGGCCTGGAGAATCCCATGGACAGAGGAGCCTGGCGGGGCTACAGTCCATGGGGTCGCAAAGAGTCAGACACGACTGAGCGCCTCTCACTCACTTGGGACCCACGGGGGGTTGGTGTGTAGGTGTGTGGTTTGGGGTGTTTGCATGCGTGTGTCCGTATAGGTACGTGTGCCTGCTTTGTGTGTGCAGTGTGGATGCGTGGATTTGCGGTGTGAGTACAGATGGGGATTCCTATGCTGATGTGTGCAGTTTGGGTGTGTGCCCATGTATAAGTGGAGAGTTTGGGGCAGCGTGTCTCTGTGTGTGATTTTTTTCCCTATGTGTGTATTAAGAACAGGCAGACAGGTATTACTTAAAAAAAAAAAAAATGCAATCATGCCATTTGCGGCCACATGGGTGGACCTGGAGACGATTATACTCAGTGAAGTCAGTCAGACAGAGAAAGCCAGATATCATGTATCGCTGACGTGTACAATGTAAAAAAACATTAGACCAGTGAAGCTATTTATAAAACCAAAACAGGTTCACAGACACAGAGGACAAACTTGTGGTTCCCAAAAGGCAGAAGTGGCGGTGGGGCGATGAATAAGGGGTTTAAGACTCAGATGCACGCACTCCTACATCTGGGCTTCCCAGGCGGCTCGGAAGGTAAGGCACCCGCCTCCCCATGTGGGCGATGCAGGCTCGCTCCCTGGGTCGGGAAGACCCCCTGGAGGAGGGCATGGCGACCCACTCCAGTGTTCCTGCCTGGAGCGTCCCATGGCCGGCCCGCCAGGCTCCTCCGTCCATGGGGTTGCAGAGAGTCAGACGTGACTGAGCGATGAAGACGTTCACCCTGGTGCGTATGTGTGCGCGCTGCAGGTACGCGCTCATGGGTGCGTATGCGTGTGTGTGCACATGCGCGTGAATACGTATTGAACCAGCGCTGTGCGTGCGCGTGCGCGTGAATACGTATTGAACCAGCGCTGTGTGTGTGCGTGCGCGTGAATACGTATTGAACCAGCGCTGTGCGTGCGCGTGAATACGTACTGAACCAGTGCACACACCTTCTGCCTGAGGGGGTGTGCACACAGTGGTTCCCTGCTGAGCGGCGCTCACTGCAGACTCTGGTAGACGCCCAGCCGGGATGGTTCTCTACCGGTCAGCTGGGCGGCGTCTCCACATTGGCCAGGCCCCCGCTCTCCCCGGAGGCTGCCTCCTGTCTCCCCACCCCGACTTCAAGAAGCTGACGGCTCCCCTGAGTGCCTCCCACCTCGGCGGGGAGGCCCATACACAGACCCCCCCAACCCAAGCCCCACCCCAGCGATCATGGAGGCGGGGCGGACTGTCCACACGGCCAGAAGCTGAGTGCCTGGTGCAGACCTCAGAGGCAGAAACCGTCAAGGCGGTTCGCTCGCTGCAGAGCGTGGCAGGACCCCAGCCCGCGGGCCGGAAGCCTGCAGCGCGTCTGTGGTTTGCAGGCGGTTCCCCCTCAAGCCTCCGGATGTGCTGGAGGAGGGGACAGGGAGGGGGGCACCCCGTGACTCAGACGGGGTGAGGCGGGCCCCAGAGAGGACACCAGGCAGTGAATCATCATGCAGCATCCTCCCCATCACGCTCGGCCAGCTGGTCTTCCTTCCGTCATCCCATCCTCCCGAGACCCCGGGTGTCCCCAAGGCCTGCGCACTGGCCTCCTCGTGGGGGACACCGTCTGGGGCTTCACCTGCCACAGAAACCACGAGTCTGTGCCCCTCATAACCACCGAACCTCCAGGTGCCCAGCACGGAGCTCAAGGCCATGGGCCATCTTCCCTGGAGTCCCACCAGGGTGACACGTGGGCACACTCCAATGGGAGGACAGGCAGGCCATGAACACCGAGTCACAGCAAAGATCAGTCACCCCACGGGCGCGGGACACCGAACCACCTCCACAGCGGCATCTCCCGGCTGTCTGAGGGAGCCCTCTCAGGGAGCTCTTCTCCAGCACCACAGGGGGCAAGCCGCCCTTCTCCGGCGCTCAGCCCTCTTCCCGCACCGTGTAGACGCCACGGGCATGATTACAATGGATTAGATCCATCAGCGGTTACAGAGGTGAAGCGTAAGCTGGAGAGAAGTTTTTTTTTGTGGGGGGGGGGGGTAGGTGGGATCTTGGGGGAAGCCAGCATCCACCTTCGCAGAGGCGGACAGGGAAGCTTGCTTCCTGCAGCCAGACAGAGTGTGTAGTCCACACCCCAGGCGACACTCACCTTCTTCCCCAGCCCTGGAGTCCCCTTATCCTGCAGGAATGCAGAGAGGACAAGCCACAGCCTGGTGAGAAGCTTATAAGGAGTCTAGCTGGTCTATTCACCTTATCTACAATTTATATATCATTTATGTGTGATCATTCATCTAACTTCTATCTCCTGCAGAAGGGAAAGGCTACCCACTCCCAGGATTCTGGCCTGGAGAGTTCCTTGGGCTGTACAGTCCATGGGGGTCGCAAAGAGGCGGACACGACTGAGCGACTTTCACTTTCAAGATCTCAGTTCAGTTCAGTCGCTCAGTCATGTCTGACTCTTTGTGACCCCATGAATCGCAGCACGCCAGGCCTCCCTGGTCCATCACCAAATCTTGGAGTTCACTCAAACTCACGTCCATCGAGTCGGTGATGCCATCCAGCCATCTCATCCTCTGTCGTCCCCTTCTCCTCCTGCCCACAATCCCTCCCAGCATCAAAGTCTTTTCCAATCAGTCAACTCTTCGCATGAGATGGCCAAAGTATTGGAGTTTCAGCTTTAGCATCAGTCCTTCCAAGGAATATTCAGGACTGATTTCGTTTAGGATGGACAGGTTGGATCTCCTTGCAGTCCAAGGGACTCTCAAGAGTCTTCTCCAACACCACAGTTCAAAAGCATCAGTTTTTCGGTGCTCAGCCTTTTTCACAGTCCGACTCACACCCATACATGACCACAGGAAAACGTCAAGATCTATCTACTTATATTCATCCATCCATCCAACTGTCCAATCATTACACGCATCCATCTAACTGCCCAATCATTGCATCTATTGGCCTCATCTATCTAGCTAGGCATGCATCCTGTCCGTCACCTATAAATCTATAACCCATCATCCATCCATCAATCATCAATCCCATCTACCAAGGGCTGCCTCCGTCCAGCCAGGCCCTGCGTGCAGTGCCAAGTCGCTTTAGTCCTGTCTGACTTTTTGCGACCCCGTGGACTGTAGCCCGCCAGACTCCTCTGTCAACGAGCATGTTCCAGGCAAGAGTGGTTTGCCATGCTCTCCTCCAGGGGATCTTCCTGACCCAGGGATGGAACCCGGGTCTCCCACACTGCAGGCAGATTCTTTACCAGCTGCACCAGCAGGGAAGCCCCAATCAGGCCAGTGGTCCTTAACTCAGTCCTCAGCACAGTGGCGGGGGTGGGGGCTGCCCTCATGGGTCAGGCAAGCACCCCATCCCCGTGACCTCACCTCCCATGACAGCCCCCCCCCACCCGCCAAGCCGCTCTCAGACCCACCCAGGCCCTCTGTCTTCATCCTACACCGTGTGACCCCTTGTTCAAGCACTGAAGAATTCACCTGCCTGGCTCCCTTCATCCAGCAAGGCTTCATTCTATGCCCAAGATGAGGGCATCTGGATCCTCCATGGATCACTGACCTCTAAGACCATCACAGCAGATGGTGACGGGCCACACTTGAATTCTCGCCCTGCAAAGAGAAATCTGCACGCCTCCTCGCCCGCCCCAGAGGCAGCATCATCTGCTTGCTGGCTACCCCTAATGCGGTCCACCGCGCCCTTGCGGTCACACCACCACGACGCTTCTGGTGGGTTTGCAAAGGGGCAGAGTGCAATCAGACAAGGCTGGGGGTGGGGGTGGGGGGTGGGAGACGGGGAGGGACGCTGATAAAAAGAAGTGGTCACAATGTTTTTGGCTACACGGTCTGGGGATGACTAATACCTTCCAAGCTCTGGAATGCAACCCTTCTGACTTTAGCCGTGTGCTCAAGGAAGGGTGATGAACAAGCGGGAATTCACCCTAACTCTCTGCAGACACTGGAAAATCAATGATTGATGTATCTATGTTCCTCCTGGCGGATTCTTCATCGTTCTGGGTCAGGTTTCCTTTTGCAGGTCTTTCCTTCCTCCTGTGGGTGCTGCCCTACGAAAGTGCCTTTAGTATTTGCTGGAAAGCTGGTTTGCTGGTGTTAAACGCTCTATAATAACTGCTTATCTGTAAACCTTTTGATTTCCCTATCAATGTTGAATGAGATCCTTGCAGGTAATCTTGGTTGTAGATTACTTTTTTTTTTCTTTCAGTACTTTAAAGGTAGCCTTCTATTCCCTTCTGGCCTGCAGAGTTTCTGCTGAAAGATTAGCTGTTAGGCAAACTCGGAGGTGGGATTCAAGAGTCACAGGACATGTATGTATGTGTGTGCTCAGTCGTGTCCGACTCTTTGCGGCCCCACTGGACTGTAGCCTGCCGGGCTCCTCTGTCCATGGGATTCTGCAGGCTAGGATACTGGAGTGGGTTGCCACGCCCTCCTCCAGGGGATCTTCCCCACCCAGGTACTGAACCCAGGTCTCCTAACATTTGGCAGGTGGGTTGTTTTTTTTTTTCCACTAGTATCAGCTGGGGAATCCCAGACATATGTACGCTTATGGGGATGACAGAGGATGAGATGGTTGGATGGCATCACCGACTCAATGGACATAAGTTTGGGCGAACTCTGGGAGTTGGTGATGGACAGGGAGGCCTGGCGTGCTGCAGTCCATGGGGTCGCAGAGAGTCGGACACGCGTGAGCGACTGAACTGAAGTGATGGTTAATTCATGTTGCTGCATGACAGAAACCAAGCCAGTATCGAAAAGCAATCATCAATCAATTAAAAATATACTTTTTTTCAAGTTATCTTTTTTTTTTTTTTTTTTTTTCTCTCTCTGTCTCAAAAGCACCCTAAGGAATCATTACTCGGCTGTTTGAAAAGTCGATGATGTCCTGACTGGCTCTTCTGGACAATAAAGAGATTCTATCAAACACTTTCACGGGCAGAACGCAGAGCAAAAAGAAAGAGGTTTCAGACTTGCAAACGCATGTCAAAGTCCCCACCCAGCCTGTGACCCTCAGGAACAAAGAGGTTTCACTATGAAGCCAGGTCCACCCAGAGACACAAACCGGTCTGAAACCATACCAGGGGTTACTTAGCAAAGTGTGGGCAGAAGCAAGCTGGTGTTTGCTCCTCTGACCTGTTTGATGATCTTCTTTGAACGCACTCAACTCATAACACATGGGAGGTCTCGAACTCCCCACCCCACCACCCCATGGAGAAACACTGGGGAATTATTAAAACAAAAAAAAAGGAACTTTTTGGTCTCCTGTTTACAGGACTTAAAAAAAAAAAAATAATCTGAGTTAGCCAAATGGTGGGTGCACCGAGTCATTCTAAGACAAAGCTGAAACTAACACACCCATATGACAACTCCCAAAACTGCTCTAAGAACTCGGTGAAGAATACGAACAGGAAATTTAAAAAAAACCAAAAGGAACTTCTGTTTCCCTACACGAAGAGATACAGCTGCAGCTGTGACAGGCACGAGCAGACCTGGTTTTACTGTGTTTTCCTTGACAGCTATTTATTTATTTTAACAAATCAAGGGTTTGGGGCAATCCGGCTCCAACGCCACCAAATTCACAGGCTCTATTTTCACTGTAACTTGGGCTCACTTCCTGTCTGTGTGTCATATTTTGGAGATTCCTGGGACCTTTCAAACTTTTTCATTACGATCGTACGTGCAGTCATGTCACCTGGTCCAACCCTTCATAGAAAATAGACGGGGAAACAATGGAAAGACTGAGAGACTTCATCTTGGGGAAGGGGGGGGTGGGCTTCAAAATCACAGCAGATGGTGACTGCAGCCATGAAATTGAGAGACGCTTGCTTATTGGAAGAAAAGCTATGACCCACCTAGACAGCATATTAAAAAGCAGAGACACTACTTTGTCAACAAAGGTCCGTCTAGTCAAAGCTATGGTTTTTCCAGTGGTCATGTATGGATGGGAGAGTTGGACCGTAAAGAAGGCTGAGTGCCAAAGAACTGATGTTTTTGAATTGTGGTGTTGGAGAAGACTCCTGAGAGTCCCTTGGACTGCAAGGAGATCCAACCAGTCCATCCTAAAGGAAATCAGTCCTGAATATTCACTGGAAGGACTGATGTTGAAGCTGAAACTCCAGTACTTTGGTCACCTGATGGGAAGACCTGACTCATTGGAAAAGACCCTGATGTTGGGAAAGACTGAAGGCGGGAGGAGAAGGGGGTGACAGAGGATGAGATGATTGAATGGCATCACTGACTCCATGGACATGAGTTTGAGCAAGGTCCAGGAGTTGGCGATGGACACGGAGGCCTGGGGTGCCACGGTCCATGGGGTCGTAAAGAGTCAAACACAACACACCATTTTCGTGTCGCATACAACCAGGCCGTTCTCCCAGGAGGACACGAGCATAAAAAAATACTCACAACTGCTGAGTGTGGTAGAAGTGTGTGTGTGTGTGTGTGTGTGTGTGTGTCCTTCTCCCATATGGTTGTAAGGGTGATTATTAATTAGGACTGGGCCTTCCTCGGTGGTCCATTGGTTAAGAATCCACCCACCAATGCAGGAGAACAGAGGTTCGATCCCCGGTCCAGGATGATCCCAAATGCATCAGAGCAACCAAGTCCAGGCAGTGCAGCTACCGAGCCTGGACTCCCGAGTCCGGGAGCCGCAGGGACTGACACCCCATGCCCAGACCCACTGCTCTGCAACTGGACAGTAACCCACACTCCCCACAACAAGAGACTGACCCTTCGCGAGTGTGCTCAGGCCTGTCTGACTCTTTTGCAACCCTATGGACTGCAGCCCACCAGGCTCCTCTGTCCATGAGATTCTCCAGGCAAGAAGACTGGAGTGGGTTGCCGTTCCCTTCTCCAGGGGATCTTCCCGACCCAGGGTTCAAACCCAGGTCTCAAACCCAGGTCTCTTGGATTGGAAGGCGGATTCTTTACTGCTGAGCCATCCGGGAAGTCTAACAAAGACCCAGTGCCCAGGAATAGAACCTGGGTCTCCGGCATTGCTAGGCAGATGGATTCTTTACCATCTGAGCCCCCAGTACAGCCAAAAAAAAAAAAAAAAATCCACAAAAGCTCTGTTGGAAACAGGTACAGACTTCTCTTCCCTCACTGTTTTCTTTATGATTATACATACAGTCACATCATCTGGTCCCAACCCTTCATAGCACAGAGATGGGGAAAAATGGAAACAGTGACAGACTTCATTTTCCTGGGCTCCAAAATCACGGCGGACGGTGACTGCAGCCATGAAATTAAAAGACACTTGCTCCCTGGAAGAAAAGCTGTGACCAACCTAGACAGCGTGTTGAAAAGCAGAGACGTGACTTTGCCAACACAGGTCTGTCTAGTCAAGGCCAAAGTCCTTTCTCTGCCCTTTTTCAAAGGTGGGTAAATATTTTGCATGGCTAAAGGAACCTGTTTTGACAACCTGTACTGAAGGGGTGATATTTACTTAGCTGCTTTTTCTTTTACATATATATATGTTTTTTTTTTTTTAATTTGACGACACCAGGTGCTAGCTGGGGCTCCCCCGGCGACTCAGACAGTAGAGACTTTGCCTGCAGTTCAGGAGACCAGGGTTTGATCCCTGGGTCTTCTTTGCAGCATGTGGAAATAATTCCCCGACTAGGAATCTAAACCGTGCCCACTGTATTGGCAGCTCAAAGTCTTAGCCACTGGGTCACCAGGGAAGTCCATGAAGGGTTAGTCGCTCAGTCGTGTCTGACTATTCTGTGACCCCAGAAACTGTAGCCCTCCAGGCTCCTCTGTCCATGGGATTCTCCAGGCAAGAACAGTGGAGTGGGTTGCCATACCCTCCTCCAGGGGATCTATCTGGCCCAGGAATCGAACCCAGGTCTCCTGCACTGTCAGGCGGATGGATTCTTTACCATCTGAGCCCCCACGCTAACTGCTAAGTCACCTCAGTCGTGTCCGACTCTGTGCGACCCCACAGATGGCAGCCCACCAGGCTCCTCCGCCCATGGGATTTTCCAGGCCAGAGTACTGGAGTGGGGTGCCATTGCCTTCTCTGAGGGAAGCCCGTTATATACCCACGAAAGGACTTCTGGAGATCCAGAAACACACTATGCCTTATTAATCCTAAGAACTGGTGCAGGAAAAGACTTGCCTGGCCATCCGGGGGGTTAAGACTCTAGGCTTCCGTGTATGCGGAATCGAGGGAAAAATGGTAGAGACGCACCTCTGTCTCTGCAGGGCAGGAAGAGAGCGGCAGATGTGGAGGACGGATCGCGAGGACAGAAGGCGGGAAGGAGAAGGCGGGATGAACGGGCAGAGCAGCTCGGCCACGCGTATGCTACCACACGCAGGAGAGCGAGCTGGTGGGCAGCTGCCGCACAGTGCAGCCTCACGGGGGCTAGAAAAACTCTCGCCAGCAGGTGTGACTCACACACAGACAAACAACAAAGCGCTCTCACGGAGAACTTTACGGTGGAGCAAACCAGGCAGGTTTTAAGGCAGGAAAGAGAGAAACAGGAAACCCAATCCGGGCCCTCCCCACCACGCTATAAAAGTACTCCAGCAAGTCCCCATGGATCAGGCTGAATGTCTTTTAAAGCCTCCCTCAAAACGCACAAGTTCTTGAACGTGTTTTCAACTGAAAGCCGCTTTTGTGACACCCCCCCCCGCCCCCCGCCCCCGGACTGCAGCCCACCAGGCTCCTCTGTCCATGGGGTTCTCCAGGCCAGAATACCGGAGTGGGTTGCCATGCCCTCCTCCAGGGGAATCTTCCCGACCCAGGGGTCCAAACAGGGTCTCCTGCAAGGCAGGCGGATTCTTTAGCAGCTGAGCCACCACGGAAGGGGCACAGTTTAAAAGTTCACACATTAATTAGCAAACTCTCCCTAAGACAAACAGCAGGCGGGAGCCAGGGCATAAAAAATGCAACCTTCATAGCGCTGAGCTGGAAATTTCCAGATCAACATTTTTTTTTAGGTCTTTGGGGTCCTGCAGTCTGGTTCCTAAATCATGCCTACCACTGATCTATCCAGTCCTGAAGACTGGACACCTTTCCTGTCGCTGTTTCCTTAAAAAATAACCATATATAAAGGAGAGAAAGCAACCGTTAATTGGAGAAACCGGTTTTTTTTTTTTTTTTAAAGCCACACCCAGCAACTTTCCTTTTAAAAGGACAGAGAAGGCTGGAAACCAGGATCTCAACTTCCATTTTAAAAGGAGAAAGAAAAATGCCCCCAACAGACAGACACGCTGGGTGTGGAGGGTGTCCGGCCTGGGCGTCCTTTATTTTTTCCAGGGTTCTTCCCAATTATCTCCTGGGCTACATAGCTGATCATTACGCGTCTGTTGGATGCCGAGCCCTGCACCCTTGATGGTCTCCAGGCCTGCGAGTTTTTCCTGCCTCCCTCCCCCTCTCCCGGGTTTCAGGCTCCCGGGCCGAGTCCAAATTTAGGCCGGGGCCGTAGGGCGTGGCTCCGGGAAGGCAGCCGTCACCAGGCCCGGCCCGCGCGCAGCTGGGACCGGGGCCCCTGCAGGGGCGCACGGGTGGGCCCCGCAACGAAACGGGAACAGGGACAGAGCGGGAGGTGGGGTCTCGGGGCGGGGGGCGGTCTGAGGCCGCAGCCAATGCCCATTGGGTGCCTCCAACTTGAAGACTTTGTGGATTTGAAAGCAAACAAACTACTGCAAAAAAAAAAAAGAAAAAACTTCGAGAGGGTCCGCCTCCAAAGGCGCACCGGGAGAAAGCGAGCGGAAAGAGGGAGCCCGCCTCCTTGCGGCGTCGGCCACCGGCTGGCATAGCGGATCCTTGCCGTGGGGAGGAGAGCCCTAGGGGTCCCCGGCGCCGATCCGCCCCGCGCGCCCCGGCTCCAGCCACACAAAGTAAGCCTCCCACCGAGGCGCGTGTCCCGGCATCGTGCGCCCCCACCAGGCAGGTGAGCCCCGACACCGTCCGCCCCCAGGTAACCCTCCCCAAGTGCGCCCCCCAAACTGCGTGCCAAACGATGCCCACCCGCCACGGATCGCCTCTTAAGGTTCGCCGCCCCCCCTTTCCTGGGGTCCCAACGCGGGTCGCCAAGTCCGATCCGCGCGCCCCTGGTCGTGGTCGGGTGCGGGGGCGGCGGGGTGCCCACCGGCCGGCGCTCACTCACCCTGGGTGGACACCAGGCTTCCGAGCAGGCCGAACAGGAGCAGCGTTAGGGCGGCCCGACGCGCCATGGTGCGCCCCTCGCAGCGCAGGGAGCGTCCCGGGAGTGGCGCGCGCGCGGGCTGCCGCACGGGCTGCGGTGGGTGGGCAGGACAACCCCACCCGGCCCGCCCGCGGCGGGGCGGGCAGGCGGGCGGAACCCGGGGCGGGAGCGGCGCCATCGCCCCGCCCCGGCCTGAACTCGCCCCGCCCGCGGCCGCCGCCCCGAACCCTGGGCCCCCGGGGAGCAAGCCGCCGGGGAGGGGCGCGCGGGCTGGAATCCAGCCCTCTCCGGCTCGGGCCGCGTCTCTCCGCCCCGCTTCCTCTCCTGTCTTCTTGGGAACCCCTAGGCAGACTCCCTTCCCCTCCCCTTCTCTGTTAAGTGTGCTCCCCTCTGCCTTGCACGCCGCAGCCCGCGGGCCCGAGTCCAGCCAGGACCAGCACACCGCAGAGCGTGGGTGAGGCTTTTAAGGGCGCAGGGCGGACGCCCCTGGGGCTTCCCAGGTGGCCTTAGCGGTAAAGCACCCGCCTGCCTCTGCAGGAGACGTGGATTCGATCCCTGGCTGGGGAAGATTCCCTGGAGGAGGGCATGGCAACCCACTCCAGTGTTTTTGCCTGGAGAATCCCATGGACAGAGGAGCCTGGTGGGGCTACAGCCCATGAGGTCACACAGAGTCGGGCACGACTTGATCCTTACTTGCCAGGCTGGCCAAGAACCTCCTTTGCAGGTTCTTTGCACTCCCTAAGCGTCTTCCCCCCAAAGGCAGGAATGGGGAGGTGCAGGCCACCGGGCCTTCTTACCCATTCGAGGCAGCTGGCGCCCAGGTTGGGGGTGGGGAGCGACCTTGCTGGGGACAGTCTCCAGCCACAGCTGCAGCGTGGCCCTTTGGCTCTGTCCCAGGCTTAGGTGGGTGCTAAGAACCTTCAGTTGTGTCCGACTCCCTGCCACCCCATGGACTGTGGGCCCTCCAATCTCCCCTGTCCATGGGATGCTCCTGGCAAGGATACTGGAGTGGGCGGCCATGCCCTCCTCCAAGGGAATCTTCCCGACCCAGGGATCGAACCCACATCTCCTGCATTGGCAGGTTGTTTACCGCTGGCGCCACCTGGGGAAGTGAAGCGCTTAAAATGCTCTCTGCCTGCCTTCAGGGCCTTGGAACAGCGGGTTAGACCTAGAATAGCCCTGAGTCACCCGTTTTGTCATTCCACCCTGCCCCCTGGCTCAGACCCTCCCCATCACACGCCTTTCCACTCAGGATGACTCAGAACCCTCCTCCCATTCCACCCCACCCCCTCCACACACACACACACACACACATGCACACACACACACCGCTGTCCTGCCGATACCTTCTGCCGGTACACACAGCGGACACGTGTTCCCCTGTGAGGGACACACACCTAGCTCGAGAGATGCAGTGACCCACACACACCCCAGGACTCCTTGGCAGCTGAACAAACACTTCGGAGGCGCGGAGGACGGTGGTTCTTTTTTCTTGGCCAATGGAAACCCCAACACACACAAGATTGCAGTTACATAATGTAGTCATGTGGGGGGGGGCAGGGGACAGAAAAACAGAAAAACGGCCTGTGGAAGTGTTACTTTTTTATAGTTAACGTGGATTGACTGCTCAGTCAGGGAGCCCCCCCACCTCCGCCTCCCCTCCCCTGCAATGCGTGCGTGCTAAGTCCCTTCAGTCGTGTCTGACTCTTTGCAACTCCAGGAACTGTAGCCCGCCAGACTTCTCTGTCCATGGGATTCTCCAGGCAAGAATACTGGAGTGGGTTGCCATGCCCTTCTCCAGGGCATCTTCCTGACCCAGGCATCGAGCCTTCATCTCCTGCGTTGGCAGGCGAGTTCTTTATCACTGAGCGACCTGGGAAGCCCAGAGAGACCCACACCTCCTTGCAAACTTCTCTCTGCATCTTCTTCCGCGTCTCACTGGGAAGGCTTTTCACTCTGCCAATTATCGTGGTCTGGGGGCCAGTAGAGGGTGTGGACCTTGGGCGGTTGTAAACAAGAGGGCTTCTGGGACCCTTCTTAGGGAGGAAAGGGATTCTGGAGCTCCTGCAGCCATGTTGCTACCTTGACGTAAGTCAGCCTCTCAGTGAAGGAACCATGTGCTTCCTGGCAGATTCCAAAGACCCTTCCCTGGGAGCTTTCCACTTCATCCCAAGTACCTTCAGAAGAAAAACCCTACCTGGCAAATCTCCACCCTCTTACAGCTGCAATGCACCATGGCTGACACGTTTCTCTTTTTAGAAGCTTCTGGAAGCTGGGCATATTTGATCAGTGAGAGACTTGAGTCCCCACCATCAGCCGTCATCTCTGGCACCACTGCGCTCTGAATGGCAGGCTTGGAGTTTTTTTCTCTTTATGTCTCTCCAGAGATGCATTTTGAAGACTTCTCTGATTCATTATGATGACTTTGCTTTTTTTTTTTTTTCCTTTCAGTGCTGCTTTCCTTGGTTCCAAACAAAAAAAAAATTTCCATAACATCATGCAGACGCTTTGGCTTCCAAGAGGCTCTAACTTCCAGAATGAAATTAAGTTAGTTGAAAAACCTTCCTGCCTTGTATCCAAACACCACGGAACTAGAGTGAAGTTCATTAGCCAGACCAGGAGTGGGACCAAGCGCATTTGGGGACAAGCAAGCAACGGGGCTCATTAGGTCAATGCATTCAACTAACGTTGCTGTTCAGTTGCTAAGTTTTTGTACGTGTATTGCTTGAAGCTTCAGCTTCAGCAGCAGTCCTTCCAATGAATATTCAGGACTGATCTCCTTTAGGACGGACTGGTTGGATCTCCTTGCAGTCCAAGGGACTCTCAAGAGGCTTCTCCAACACCACAGTTCAAAAGCATCCATTCTTGGGCGCTCGGCTGTCTTTATCGTCCAGCTCTTGTGAATAAGCTCTTTGTCTGCTGGAGATCTCAGCACGGCAGTTTGCTTCGGCTGATCGTGTTCAGGATCTAAGTCGTGTTCAATTCTTTGCCACCTCATGGACTATAGCCTGTGAGGGTCATCTGTCCTTCACTTTCTCCCGGAGTTTGCTTCCGATTCCTGTCCACTGAGTCAGTGATGCCAGCCAACCATCTCATCCTCTGTCATCCCCTTCTCCTCCCGCCTTCAGTCTTTCCCAGCATCTGGGTTTTTTTTTTTTTTCCCCAATGAGTCAGCTCTTTGCATCACGTGCCCAAAGTATTGGCGCTTCGGCTTCAGTCCTTCCGGTGAGTATTCAGGGTTGATTTCCTTTAGGATTGACTGCTTGCTAGGTGTCAAGCAAATGAAGCTACTCCGATAACAGCTTTGATATATACATACCGGTCGAACCACAGGACGTGACCAAGGTTGGACCATTTCTGATGGACGCAAAAGGCAATTCTACATGTTACTGTTACTCTCGGTGTCTCCCAGTCTTATTCTGGGACCTAATCTGTTTCTTCAGTTTTTTAACAGCTAGTTCATCTGACTTTGGTCCGTTTCTAATCTGCCGTCCCAGCCAGACCTTTGTGTATACGTATGCGTATTAAGTGACTTCAGTCGTGTCCGACTCTTTGCAACCCCATGGACTGTAACCCGCCAGGCTCCTCTGTCCATGGGATTCTCCAGGCAAGAGCACTGGAGTGGGTTGCCATGCCCTCCTCCGCAGGATCTTTGCCACCCAGGGATGAAACCTGAGTCTCTTTTGTCTCGTCCCTTGGCAGGCAGGTTCTTTACCAGTAGCGCCACCTGGGAAGCCCATATATATATATAAACTGTAAAGCAGACGTGTGCACACAGGTTAAACAACAGACGCTTATTCCCACAGTCCGGGAATAAGCGTGAGGAACTCCTCACGCAAGTGGCTCCTGTTCGGGCGCCACTTGCCGGGGTCCAAGTGGGCGTGAGGAACTCCGCCCGTGGCAAAGGTCATGAGGAAGGAGGCTTCGGCATACGCAAAGGCGGATCGAGCCTCAGGAGACCCCCTGTTCCCGAGCATCTACCCCCCAAACCAGGGTCTGCCTACTTCACTGTTTCATGCTCTCGCCTACACCTCTGACTTTACAGGGGGCTGACCCCCATTACCTCTCTCGGAGAAGGAGTTAACTTACAGCTCCAAGTCAATAAAAATTCCTGGGCGTGACAAGAGTGTTTCAACTTACGAACTCCTCGGAAGGTTATCTAGCCCGCCTGTACAGGTTCATCTGGCCACATGTGATTGTTTACAGCCTCCCAATCGTGAGAGGCACAAGATGTTTTAAGCTTACTAAAGGCAGATTCTTTTGGGAAGTTAGAAATTATTGGTATAGTGGGTTGGTTAGGAATTATATTGGTGAAGGGTTTTTCATTTGTTGTGCCAATAATTGCTGCTAAATCCCTGCCCTGGGTGTGACAAGGGTGTCTCAGGTCAAACCTCTCTGCCGGCTAGGCAGACTAGCTTGTGTGACAGGATTATCCACACTCCTGCCACTAGCACATGATTGTTTACTACCTCTCAACCATAAACAGCACGGAGAGTTTGGAGTATTTTGAAAATGTTAATTAGCATAGGGCTTTTCTCATTGTTGAGTCAATGATTGCCGCCAGGCCTCCATATCCTTAGGCACCTGGGAATATATTAATGTATTTGGAATATAGAAAAGGAAATATAGTTTTTGATGTAGCAATACTAGACTTTTTGAGTTAATGAGTTTTCTCTTCTGTTATAGATCAGCGTACTTTGTTATAAATCACTGTGTCCTTGCTATGCAAAAATGTAACTTTATCACTATCTTAAGACTAAATAGATCTTAAGGGGAACATTGGTGAAGGATTTTCATTTGTTGGGCTGATCTTTGCTGCTAAATCTCCATATTCCCTGCCCTTATAATGAATATAACTAGCATATAGGAGAAATAAGTATTAACCTTTAAGATTAATCATGTTAACCTTAGGTTAAATAAATTCCTTTCTTAGTTGTAACCCACTACACCCTCACCCTATAGGAATGCAACTTTATCTGCCACCTTCAGAGGGTGGTGCCTGGTTTAAGAAAAAACACCCTTGGAAAAAATAAGTTTTTTGGTTATCAGAAAGAAAGGGTCATAAAATGTCAGCAGGCCTCATGGCCAGAAGATGATGTAAAACCCCTAAGACCTTTATGTATACTTTTATGTGAGGCACCTGATTTTGATAAAGGTCAGGACTGCTGACCCCTGCGTGACTTTGAAATTTCCATTTGTCTCTATGTGTAACAAAAGGTATATAAGCAAACCTAAAAAATAAAGAAATCGGATCAGTTTCTGGAAAGACTGATTCCCCCATGTCGTTTCTTTCTTGCTCCCTGTTTTTCTGGCTGAATTCTCATCTGGAGCATGGGTGCCCGCCACGTCTACTTACTTGCCCCGGCTTTTAAGTTCCACGTGAGAAGGAGCCCAAGGAGGGGCACCTTCCGATATTCAAGTGGCCCCAGTGGCCCAACGTAGATGGGGCAAATTCCTTGTCTTGGAATTTTATTGGTATCCCACGTAAAACAAGTTATTCAGCCTCTTTTTCTCCACTAATATTTCCTACTACACTATCTGTTTCCAATCTCTCTCTACATCTGTAATTAAATAAGTTTTTTCCTAGGACACCGATTCCGTCTCCCCTTCGAATTACCCTGGATCCACCAGGGTTGGACCCCGGCAAGGCAAGAGCACTGGAGTGGGTTGCCATGCCCTCCTGCACGGGATCTTTGCAACCTAGGGATGAAACCTGAGTCTCTTTTGTCTCGTCCCTTGGCAGGCGGGTTCTTTATCATTAGTGCCACCTGGGAAGCCCATATATATATATATAAACTGTAAAACAGACGTGTGCACACAGGTTAAACAACGGACGCTTATTCCCACAGTCCTGGAGGCTGGAAGTCTGAGATCCTGCGGTAGGCGGGTTCTGTGTCTGGTGGGGCCAGCGTCCTGGCTGGCGGGTGACCACCTTTCCTCTGTGTCCCCACCTGTTGGAGGGACGGCTCTGGTGCCTCTTCCTCTTCAGTTCAGTTCAGTCTCTCAGTCGTGCCCGACTCTCTGCGACCCCGTGGACTGCAGAACACCAGGCCTCCCTGCCCATCACCAACTCCCAGAGTGTACTCAAACTCATGTCCATTGAGTCGGCGATGCCATCCAGCCATCTCATCCTCTGTCGGCCCCTTCTCCTCCCACCTTCAATCTTTCCCAGCATCAGGGTCTTTTCAAATGAGTCAGCTCTTCACATCAGGTGGCCAAAGTACTGGAGTTTTAGCTTCAACATCGGTTCTTCCAATGAACACCCAGGACTGATCTCCTTTAGGATGGACTGGTTGGATCTCCTTGCAGTCCAAGGGACTCTCAAGAGTCTTCTCCAACACCACAGTTCCAAAGCGTCAATTCTTTGGTGCTCAGCTTTCCTTATAGTCCAACTCTCACATCCATACATGGCTACTGGAAAAACCATAGCCTTGACTGGGAAGACCTTTGTTGGCAAATTAACGTCTCTGCTTTTTAATATGCTGTCTAGGTTGGTCATAACTTCTCTCCCAAGGAGTAAACGTCTCTTAATTTCATGGCTGCAGGCACCATCTGCAGTGATTTTGCAGCCCAAGAAAATGAAGTCAGCCACTGTTTCTTCATCTCTCAGCCACTGTTTCCACTGTTTCCCCATCTATTTCCCATGAAGTGATGGGACTGGACCGGATGCCATGATCTTCGTTTTCTGAATGTTGTGCTTTAAGCCAACCTTTTCACTCCTCTTTCACTTTCATCAAGAGGCTCTTTACTTCTTCTTCACTTTCTGCCATAAGGGTGGTGTCATCTGCATATCTGAGGTTATTGGTATTTCTTCCGGCAATCTTGATTCCAGCTTGTGCTTCCTCCAGCCCAGCATTTCTCATGATGTAATCTGCATATAAGTTAAATAAACAGGGTGACAATATATAGCCTTGATGTACTCCTTTTTCTATTGGGAACCAGTCTGTTTTTCCATGTCCAGTTCTAACTGTTGCTTCCTGACCTGCATACAGGTTTCTCAAGAGGCAGGTCAGGTGGTCTGGTATTCCCATCTCTTTCAGAATTTCCACAGTTTATTGTGATCCACACAGTCAAAGGCCACTCTCCTATAAAGACATTAATCCTATCCCGGTACCGGCCTATAATGTCCTAAAACCCTGCCTCCTCGTCTAACCCCGCCTACCAGTCTAACCCTGCCTCCTTGTCTAACCCCGCCTCCTAGTCTAACCCCGCCTCCTAATCTAACCCCACCTTCTTGTCTAAGCCCGCCTCCTTGTCTAGCCCCGCCTCCTAATCTAACCCCACCTTCTTGTATAACCCCGCCTCCTTGTCTAACCCCGCCTCCTAATCTAACCCCGCCTCCTAATCTAACCCCACCTTCTTGTCTAACCCTGCCTCCTAATCTAACCCCACCTTCTTGTCTAACCCCGCCTCCTTGTCTAACCCCACCTTCTCATCTAACCCCGCCTCCTCGTCTAACCCCGCCTCCTAATCTAACCCCGCCTCCTAATCTAACCCCGCCTCATTGTCTAACCCCGCCTCCTTGTCTAGCCCCGCCTTCTTGTCTAACCCCGCCTCCTTGTCTAGCCCCGCCTCCTAATCTAACCCCGCCTTCTCGTCTAACCCCGCCTCCTTGTCTAACCCCGCCTCCTTTTCTAACCACACCTCCTAATACGATCACGTTTGGAATCGGGGCTTTCGTATGTGAATTCTGGGAAAGACACACACTCATTCACTCCATGACAACCTCCATCTACCAAGAATATTCTTCACAACAGCAGAATAGTAAAAAGATACACGCACACGCGCACATAGGCAAAGCAGCTAGCGGAACTGCCGGAAATCAGTCTATACCTGGAAACTGCAGCCATTTGAAAGCTTCTCCGAAGATCGTTTAATGGTTTGCAAATACTCGTAAATCCTAAAGGCACAGCCTAAGCAAGGCATATTCTACAGAAACTCTCCTGAGAGGACGGAGAGAAAATGGCAGAAGGCACGCAAAACCTTTCCTTGATTAGTTCGTATATGCTGAGGAAGGTTTTGGTATCTGTTTGCTAAAGTTTCTGCACTGCATTATTTTTGAACAGGACGTAAACATATTATGGGTTCCCTCATAGTTCAGTAGGCAAAGAATCTGCCTGCAAACGCAGGAGACCTGGGTTCCATCCGTAGGTCAGGAAGATCCCCTGGAGGAGGAAATGGCAACCCACTCCAGTACTGTTGCCTGGAGAAGCCCATGGATGGAGGATCCTGGTGGGCTGCAGTCCATGGGGTCCCAGAGAGTCAGACACGACTCAGTGGCTAAACAACAGCAGAATCCAATAGAATTAAATAAAATGAAATAAAGTACAGCATTAGTAGAACAACAGAATAGAAGAGAATTAAATAAACGAGAATAAAACACAGCATTAATAGGAGAGAAACATTCAAAATTAGAAGAATAAAGTGTATAAAATAGGTTCCTTACTTCCCAGGACAAAGAGAACCTGATCTGTGAATGTTTGCAGCAGACAGCTGGCTGGGAAGCGTTCCTTAACAGTCACACGTGGAGATCTCTCTCCTCATTTGTCCTGAAATTCCCTTTCCCAGCTCAACACCCCCGGGCCCGAGAACAATCGGGAGGCTCCCACGCATCTTAGAAGGGTCCCCAAGTTGCAACCAGCTGATGACTCAAGAAAGCAAACCCCACAGAAAGGAGCATGACAGCCGTATACTTTTTCATTTTCCAAGCGATGGATTAGATTAAAAAAAAAACACCAACAAACATGGATCGCTCAGCATCTGGAAGACATTTGGAGTCACCAGTCACGTCAAAATCACGAGTCCTTCTTACTCTGGAGCTAATCTGTCTGCTCAGATCAGGACATCCCTGGGCCGTGACACCCCTGAGGGGGAAAAAAAAAACAACACCGGCCAAGTCAAGGACTTGGGGGGACGGGGCTGGGGGACTTTGAGATTTAGTTTATCCACAGTGAGGGCAGAGGTGGAGAAGGACGTGGCAACAGCGTTCTCACCTGGAGAATCCCCCGGACAGAGGAGCCTGGAGGGCTACAGCCCACGGGGTCACAAAGAGTTGGACATGACCAAGTGACTGAACTGAACAGCAAGGAAGGGTCTTGGGAACCTCAAACGCGGCAACTGCTCAGTCGGAAGCTCTGGCGTCCGCTGGACTAGCACTGAGATCAGGAGTGAGGGGGACTGTCTTCCAGGACCTGGCCGACCACCAGCTTGGTTCCTGCCGCTCTCCTGGGCTCCCTTCAGCCTTTTCCAGCTCCGTCGTCCCAGTGTCTGGGAGCCCCCTTGGGAGACCCTGGCGACTGCTCCCAGAGGCTGGCGGTGCTGGAATGCTGTGTCCTTTTGGGCAGTCAGCTGGACAGGCCTGGCCGCCCTGTGACCTGCCGTCACCTTGGCAGCCGTGGGCATGTCTGGTGACCTCCCCAGGAGTGACTCATCGCCCAGGGGTCCCTGCCGGCAGGTCCTGACCCCACAGGGAGTCCCTCCTGGAGACCGAGCCTCAGTGTCTGCTTCTGGGGGGTGTCTGACCCCACACACCCCCTGTCTTCCTCGCTTCCCAACCCAAGGATAGAACCCAGGTCTCCTGCATTGCAGGCGGATTCTTTGCCAGCTGAGCCACCAGGGAGGCCCGTCCTTCACTAGACATAGAAAATAATCAACAACGACCTACTGTGGGCTTTCCAGGGGGTGCTAGCGATAAAGAACCCGCCTGCCAATTGACGAGATGTAAGAGACTCCGCGTTTGATCCCTGGGTTGGGAAGATCCCCTGGAGAAGGGCATGGCACCCGACTCCAGTATTCTTGCCTGGAGAATCCCCTGGATAGAGGAGCCTGGGCGGTTACCGTCCATGGGGTCGCAGAGAGTCAGACGCAACTGAAGCGACTGATCCCGCACGCACGCAAGGACCTACTGTATATCCTAGGCACGTCTAGTGAATGATCTGTAATAAGCTACATGGTAAAAGAATCTAAAAACGAAGATAGATTCATGTGTTTGTATAACTGAGTCACTTTGGGGTACAGCCGAGACTAACCCAGCATTGTCAACGAACTACACTCCAGTACACCATAAATATTTTTTTAAGAGAGGTTGTAAACTGTAAATTAAGTCACCGTGTCTCAGGGGAACATGCTAGTTTCGTCCCTCCTATCCTGGTGTGAAAATAACACATTTATTGCTCTAAGAGGAACACCCTTAGGTTCGGGACAGACGAAGGTTACAGTACAGGGCTTTGTTTGTTTGCTTCAGAACCAAGTGGAAAGAAAAACAGCTTACAAAAGCAGCAGAGAAACCAAACAAAAAAAAAATTAAAAAAAAAAACCACGCCCAGCGGCCTCCCCACCGCCCCCACCCTGGCGGACACCCCGTCTCCGTGTGGCTCAGCAGCGAGGCTGCCTGCTGACTCCTCTGGTTTCTGCTGTTTCGTTTTCGTGTTCTCCATGGAGACTTCCTGCGGCCCGAAATCTGGCTTTTCTGTAACCGCAAAGACCAGTCTTGGAGATCAGCTAAGATTTCCTGCACTGTGGCAAGCTTTGTAAGTGAGGGGAAGGCACTCAAACAGCTTAGATGGTGTAGCAGATTCATGTTGCAAAAGCTACCTGTCATTGCCATGGATATTTTGAATAAACACAAGACACACCCCGGAGATGAAAAATAATGTGTGTGTTCTGCCCGGTGTGGCAGCTCTCTCTCTCTCCAGCATCCCTCTGCCCACTGCAGAGACATGTATCTGTAGCTACCGCTTTCCCGAATAGATGAGATGTTGTTGTTCACTAGCTCAGTCGTGTCTGACTCTTTGTGACCCCGTGGACTGCAGCACGCAGGGTCTTCCTGTCCATCACCAACTCCCAGAGTTTCCTCAAACTTATGTCCATCAAGTCAGTGACGCCATGAACCATCTCATCCTCTGCTGTCCCCTCCTCCTCCTGCCTTCCATCTTTCCCAGCATCAGAGGCTTCTCCAATGAGTCGGCTCTTCTCATCAGGTGGCCAAAGGATTGGAGTTTCAGCTTCAGCATCAGTCCTTCCAATGAATATTCAGGACTGATTTCCTTTAGGATGGACTGGTTAGATCTCGTTGCAGTCCAAGGGATGCTCAAGAGTCTTCTCCAACACCACAGTTCAAAAGCATCACTTCTTCGGCGCTCAGCTTTCTTTATGGTCCAGCTCTCACATCCATACGTGAGCGCTGGAAAAACGGTATCTTTGAGTCTACAGACCTTGGTCGGCAAAGTGATGTCTCTGCTTTTGAATCCAGTGTCTAGCTCAGTCATAGCTTTCTTTCCAAGGGGCAAACAATCTGTGATGATAACTGCTGACCTATCTACAAGCTCTGTTCTGTGACTTGGGTCTCTAAGTTAATGGGTACCATGGGGGAAAATAAGCATACACACGCTTGTCTGAAAAAGTGGGTCCCCTGGCCTGTGGACTGTCTCTCTTAGTTCCTGGTGGGGTGATACCCTGGGAACCGACTAGAGGCCAACACACCCCTGTGTCCACTGGATGATGGAGAAAAAGAGCCGAGATGCTGCAGGACTAGGGCATGAAAATGCAGTTTCCCGGGGCAGGGGCAATGCCATCCCAGCCCCTCCCCTTTCCAACTCTCCCAGAGCCTCCTGGCATCAGTGTCCCGTTCAGCTGCCCTGCCAGCCAGCGGGCAAACTCACCAGACGTAGCTCTGAATGCCCGGCTTCTAGGAGACACCAGACTGTTTGACCCCTCTTTCAGGGACAGTCAGGGCATCTCTGTGAGCACCCTGTGGGCAGCATAGACAACCAGCTCCCCCCCAACGGCCACCCCAGTTTGGCAATCAAAGGGTGCGAAGTCCTGTGCCCAGTGGCTGGGTTGGGGTGGGGAAGCGAATGTACAAGTGTGTGTTTGAACGCAGGAGGGTAAAAGCTCAGGAATTTGAGTGACTCGTGCAAAAATGTCATGCCGTGGGCTGAGCCCGGCACGGGGCGGGGCGGGGAATCCCCACGCAGGAGACAGCGGCTGAGGATCCCTGTCTCAGGAAGTGGCTGCAGCCGGCAGGGGTGACTCGCTGGCATGAAGAAGAGAATGCGATGGGCAATGACCCAGGAGGCATTTGCGTGGTGGTTCGGCTTCCTTGGTGGCTCAGCTGGTTAAGAATCTGTCTGCAATGCGGGAGACCTGGGTTCCATTCCTGGGTCGGGAAGATCTGGTGGAGAAGGGAAAGGCTACCCACTCCAGTATTCTCGGGCTTCCCTGGTGGCTCAGCTGCTAAAGAATCTGCTTGCAGTGTGGGAGACCTGGGTTCGATCCCTGGGTTGGGAAGATCCCCTGGAGGCGGAAATGGCAACCCAGTCCTGTATTCTTGTCTGGAGAATCCCATGGACAGAGGAGCCTGGCGGGCTGCAGTCCGCGGGGTCGCAGAGGGTCAGAGATGACTGAGTGGCTAACAGTTCCACCTCCTATTCTTGCAACGACCTTTTAAGGAGCTGGTGATGGACAGCGAGGCCTGGCGTGCTGCCGTCCACGGGATCATAAAGAGTCGGACACGACTGAGCGGCTGAACTGAACTGATGTGATGAACACTTGTTGAGCTGTGGGGGGCTCTGTATGTTTCCTGGGGTCTCGGGCAGAGGCCCAGGTGGAGATCTGAGCCGTTCCCCAGAGGGGAAGTGAGGGTTTGCATGGACCATTGAAGAGGAAGCAGGATTCACAGCTCAAACAGGATGCGTGTGTGTTAGTCGGTCGGTCGTGTCCGGCTCTATGTTACCCCATGAACTGTACCCCACCAGGCTCCTCTGTTCATGGGATTCTCCAGGCCAGGCTACTGCCATGCCCTCTTCCAGGGGGTCTTCCCAACCCAGAGACGGAAGCCAGGTCTCCTGCGTTGCACGCGGATTCTTTACCAGTTGAGCTGCTAAGGAAGCCCTCAAGAGCATGCTCTGGGCGATGCTGCATGTTGTGACCAGCTCAGGGGGCCGAAAAAGAGGAAGTGAGGTCTTGGGTGGGGCCCGGCGAGCAGAGCGAGCTCACGGCCGGTCCCGGTCCCAGACACAGCCCTGGAGTGTCCCCAGGCGACACGCTCCCGTTCTCGTCTCCTGGCGACCCCTTCAGAGGCCTGCTCCCCGAGGCATCCCCCTCCTTGCCCCCGGCCTGTCACCGCCCTGGGCGTGCACTCTTTTATAAAAAGGTTATTTTCTGCTGGACGGGGTCTTGACTGCTGCAAGCAGGCGGCGTCGCGGTGTGGCGGGCGGGGGCCGCTCTGCAGCTGTGGTCTGCAGATGCTCCTTGCAGGGGCTTCTCTAGCAGAGCACAGACCCCCAGGGACGTGGGCTCGGGAGGCGAGGCTCGGGAGCTCAGTCATGACGCTCATGCTTACTGACTCCACGCAAGTGGGATCTCCCGGGACCAGGGATCGAACCCGGGTCCTCTGCACTGGCAGGCAGCTTCTTGCTTTGTGTAATAAATTTGTTTATTTTTAACCAGAGGATCGTTCCTTTACAATTAAAAAAAAAATAACATTGTTTATTTTTATTCAGAGGATAGTTCCTTTGCAATGTTTTTTTATAAATCTCTTTATTTGTTATCAGAGAATAGTTCCCTTAAAATATTGTTTGTTATAAATCTGTTTATTTGTAATCAGAGGATAGGTCCTTTATAATCTTTGTTCTTATAAATCTGTTTATTTTTAATCAGAAGATAGTTCCTTGACAATATTGTTTTTTTTTTTTTAATAAATGTGTTTATTTTTAATGAGACGAAAACTCCTTTACAATACTGTGTTGGTTCCCACCATACCTCCACATGAATTTGCCACAAGTATGCACCTGTCTCCTCCCTCTTGAACTTTGCTCCCACCTCCGATCCGATCGCATCCCTCTAGGCTGTGGCAATGCAATACCATCACTTGCTCAGTCCTGTCCGACTCTTTGCAACCCCACTGTGTAGCCCGCCAGACTCCTCTGTGCATGAGATTCTCCAGGCAAGAATACTGGAGTGGGTTGCCATTTGCTTCTCCAGGGGATCTTCCCTATGCAGGGATCGAACCCAGGTCTCCCGCACTGCGGGCAGGTTCTTTTCCGCCTGAGCCACGAGGGAAGCCCCGCCAGGCTGTGGCAGGCGGTTTCTTCTCCACTGGACCACACGGGAAGTCCCAGGCTTTGCTCTTAAGCTGCTTCCACTTGGGTCACCTTACTAACAGCCTTTCTGCAGGCATCAAAGTCCAAAGTTCTTTTCTCCATCTTAAAAGCAGTCTGCACATTATAACCAGAAAAAGTAAAAGAATACAGTTAAAGGAAAAAAAGAGACAGCTGGCCTTGAAGGGAACCAGAGGTGTTCCTCGCAGTCATCTTCTTGAGCCTAAGCTTCTGCACACACGCAGACTGCTTAGATAAGACCCTGTTGTCACCAAGAGATTTGCGTGGAATGTCTTGGCTGGAGTGGACTTGCTGAATTGTTTCGCCTTCCTTGGGTGTCCCTGGCGGCTCAGATGCTAAAGAATCTGCCTGCAAATACAGAAGACCTGGGTTTGATCCCTGGGTCGGGAAGATCCCCAGGAGAAGCGAAAGGCAACCCACTCCAGTATTCTTGCCTGGAGAATCCCATGCCCAGAGGAGCCTGGTGGGCTACAGTCCGTGGGGTCACAAAGAGCCGGACACGACTGAGCACGCGGTCCTGTGAGGCCAGTCAGCTTAGGGCGCTGAGTGTAGCCAAGAGTTTCATCTCCGAGTTTCACACATCCCAGCCCTGAGCTTGCGATGGAGAGGCTGTTTGCAGTGAAAAGGAGAAAAAAAAAAAAAGAATGAGTTGGTTTTTTTTTTTTTTTTTTTTCCCCTTTCCCTTTCCTAAGAACAAAGAAGTTAGAACAGTGAGCAGGCCTAGACATTTTTAGTATTTTGAGTTTTTTTTTTTGTCGTTGTTGTTACTTAGCTGCTCCTAAGTCTGCACGTCTGAAACTAAGTTGCCTTTTATGTCCTCTGAGCCTGCAGCAGCTACACCTCACGAGTTTTCCTTCCACTCTGCGGTAAATAGTTCCTGCATCTGGTGTTTACCCTTAAAACACCCTTCCCCTTGTAGTTAACGCATCACAAAAGAGGTGGCGGCATCAGCGGACAGCCAGAGTCAATTAGTGGGTTACTGACGCCAGTTTAAGACTGTCTTGGCGAGAATGCAAGAGGAATAAATGAAGAGTGTATCACCTTTGTTCCTCATCACGGACTTCTGACCGCACGCCCTCATCTTGTATAAGCCCCTAGACACCTCATCTGTGCTAATATTCAGACACCTCATCTGAATATTCACTGGAAGCACTGATGCCAAAGCTGAAACTGCAATGCTTTGGCCACCTGATGGGAAGAACTGTCTCACTGGCAAAGACCCTGATGCTGGGAAAGACTGAGGGCAGGAGGAGAAGGGGACGACAGAGGGTGAGATGGCTGGATGGCATCACCGACTCGATGGACGTGAGTCTGAGTAAACTCCGGGAGCTGGTGAAGGACAGGGAGGCCTGGTGTGCTGCAGGCCTTGGGGTCGCAGAGAGCTGGACCAGGACAGGGGCTGAACAAGACTCCCCATCAGGAGGCGGGGAACAGTCCTTGAGGCATGAGTTTACTGGCTTCCCCTCTCCACCAGCTGAGAATAAAAGCCCCTTTCTATTTCCTGCAACCTCTGTCTCTGTATTTTTCATTCGGCTTCAGTGGGCAGAGAAAGTGAAGATTCTGGCCAGCAGTGAGGCTTGTCCAAGACCTCCTGATACATCAGAATTTCAGGGCAGGAGGAGACCTCTGACTTTGGTGTTTTTTTGTTTTTTTTTTTTCTTTTTCTTTTTCCAGATCCCCGGATCACGCAGGCAGGGCTGGGAGCCACCACGGCCAGGGTGAGTCCTCAAAAATCACTCTCAGACTTGCAAGATGAATGGAAGGGGGCGGAGCGCTCAGCTGTGCCTTCCGAACACACCCCTCCCCTTCCCAGAAGTGGCCGTGTGTTGTTTGACCTTTACAAAAGCAGAAGACTCCCCAGGTGTCCCACTCAGGGCCTCCCGGTTTCGGTGGGAACTCCCTGACAATCCAATCACTGCAGACTGTGAGTCCATGTCCCTCCCAAACGCCCTGACTATCCCTTCCCCATCCTTCCCCCATAAGGTTATTACAGAGGATTGAGCAGAGTTTCCTGTGCTGGGCAGCAGGTCCTTGCTGGTTCTCTATGCTAAATACAGCGGTGTGTCCATGTCCCTCCCAAAACTTCCTAACTATCCCTTCCCCCATCCTTCCCCCTGGGGACCATAAGGTTATTACAGAGCATTGAAGAGTCCAGGTCAAAATGTAATTCTACATTAAGGGCACAAGGAAGCTCTCTGAAGTCTCTCTGGATTTTCAGCTACCCCTTGGTAGAGAGGTGTCCTGTTTCAATCGCATATTTCACTGGTAAGAGAAAACTTCTCTGAAATACTTCAAGCCCCTGAAGCCACGTCTGAATCTGAGCCTTAGCACTTAGTTAAAAGGATGACGTGAAGAATTAATACCATGAGATCAATAGCAGCCATCCTGACTGCAGGCAAGCTAAGCCTTCTTCTCCGTCTCTCTCTGCTCCCCGACAATCAGTGTGTCTTCCAAGCTTGCAGTTTTAATATCACAGAAATCACTGCGATATTTTCAGGGGGCTAATGAGAAGTCCTTATGTATGACTTTATGTATGTATGACATTATGTATGGATGTGAGAGTTGGCCTGTGAAGAAAGCTGAGCGCCGAAGAATTGATGCTTTTGAACTGTGGTGTTGGAGAAGACTCTTGAGAGTCCCTTGGACTGCAAGGAGATCCAACCAGTGCATTCTGAAGGAGACCAGTCCTGGGTGTTCATTGGAAGGACTGATGCTGAGGCTGAAACTCCAGTGCTTTGGCCACCTCATGCGAAGAGTTGACTCATCGGAAAAGACCCTGATGCTGGGAGGGATTGGGGGCAGGAGGAGAGGGGGATGACAGAGGATGAGATGGTTGGATGGCATCACCTACTTGATGGACGTGAGTTTGAGTGAATTCCGGGAGTTGGTGACGGACAGGGAGGCCTGGCATGCTGCGATTCATGGGGTCGCAAAGAGTTGGACACGACTGAGCGACTGAACTGAACTGAACTGAATGAGAAGTCAAGAGGTTCTTTATACGTTTAATGTAAAAGAGAGCTTTGTCCTGCCTCCCCCGGGAACATAATTAGCAGGAACCTGGGCAAATTAAAGACTCACGTTTCCTTTCCATTTTCCTTGGGATGCTCCTGTTTGTGTGCAGTACTGACTGATTAAAATATTTAAAGCCTTGGTCATGCAGAGATTCACCTTCCTGGAAAAAAAATGTGAAAAAGCTAAAGGATAAATGGAGGAGGAAGGCTGCTCCTGGGCACGTATTCAGACAATAAGGACTTTCCTGGTGGTCCAGGGGCTAAGACTCTGAGCTCCAAATGCCTGGGTTCCGTCTCCGGTCAGGGAACCTGTTCGCCTGGGCAGCAATTCACACGTGGTGCAGCGAAATGAACAGGTACATATTTAAAAGCACACGAACATAAACGTTCTGAGAGTCTGCCAACCTCTTCCGGGGACCCAGTCGCTGATTTACGTGGCTCTCCGAAGCCCACCTCTTCAAAGCATCTTAGAGAAAAGTTAGTCGCTCGGTCCTGTCCAACTCTCTGAAACCCCGTGGACTGTAGCCCGCCAGGCTCCTCTGTCCATGGGATTCTCCAGGCAGGAATACTGCAGTGGGGTGCCATTTCCTCCTCCAGGGGATCTTCCGGACCCAGGGATCGAACCCGGGTCTCCCACACTGCAGGCAGATTCTTTACCACTTGAGCCCCTAACGCCCATAAAGTCACCGCCTCCAGAGTCATAACTTTTGGTATCAATTAATTAATCTCATCTACCACGACCACACACTAAATGCCACTTCTAATTCCTGACCGCCAAGTCTCACCCACAGTCGTGATCTTTGCAACATCACCAGTTACTGTGTGTGTTCTCCCCTGTGAAAACGCTTCTTGAAAAATAAACGAGCGGTTCTTTGAAACTCATCAAGAGAGCGGCCACCCTTCGAATCGAATGTCCTTTTTCGCCCCCTCCTGCTCCCCGCCCCCCTCACCCAGGCTGGGCTAGAGCCAGTTTGGACGTGTGGGAGGCCGTTGATGACTTTCTACCATTTTGCTGTGATTGACAGTGAGCCCGATTTTCCTAGTTGATGGGCACACACAACTTGGACGACGCTGCGGTTGGGGGTGAAAAGTGAAAGGGTTAGTCGCTCAGTCGTGTCTGACTCTTTGTGACCCCAGGGACTGTAGCCCACCAGGCTCCTCTGTGCATGGGATTCTCCAGGCAAGAACACTGGAGTGGGTTGCCATTTCCTTCTCCAGGGGATCTTCCCAACCCAGGGATCGAACCCGGGTCTCCTGCATTGCAGGCGGATTTGTTGCCACTGAGCCACCAGGGAAGCCTCCGTTTAGGATTGGGGAGCTTACTCTGGAAAACGCACGCTAGATGCTCAGCGATCCTAGACGGGTCCAGGCAACAGCCAGCATGGTCGAAGGCGTTCTGGGTTTTGATAGGGACACCATTTCCCTCCCTGAGACTCTATAGATAAAGAAAGAGGCTCTTCACCATAGGGGCACCATTTGCCTCTTCACCCTGCAGCTGGAGGAAGGCAAAGGACAAGATGTGGGACTGAAGTGGTCCTGTTGACAAAGCTCCACACATTCTTCTCACAAGGCGCTCACTTCCAGCCACCGTTGCTGCTGTTCAGGTGCTAAGTCGTGAGTGTCTGCTCTTTGCAAACCTGTCCATTCACCCATCCACACACCCATCCACAAACTCTTCCATCCATCTACCCACCGTTCATTCATACATCCATCCACCTATCCATCCATCATCCATCATCCATCCATCCACCATCCGTCCATTCATCATCCATCCACCCATCACCCAACATCCACCTGTCCATCCATCCATCTATTCCTCCATCATCCAGCCATCCAACATGCATCCATCATCCATCCATCATCCATCTATCATCCACCCATCCATCCATCACCCATCCATCCATCTATCATCCACCCATCCATCCATCACCCATCCATCCATCTATCTATCATCCACCCATCCATCCATCACCCATTCATCCATCATCCACCCACCCACCCATCCATCCATCCATCACCCATCCATCCATCTATCATCCATCCATCCATCCATCCATCACCCATCCATCCATCTATCTATCATCCACCCATCCATCCATCACCCATTCATCCATCATCCACCCACCCACCCATCCATCCATCCATCACACATCCATCCATCTATCCATCCATCCATCCAACCATCTATTCATCCACCCACCCATCCATCCATCCATCATCCATGCACCCACCCATCCATCCACCCACCGGCTCATGCATCCATCCATCCACCCACTCATCCACCCATCCATCCACCCACCGGCTCATGCATCCATCCATCCACCCACTCATCCACCCATCCATCCACCCACCCACCCATCCATCCATCATCCACCCATCATCCACCCACCCACCCTGCCATCCATCCACCCACCCACTCATCCATCACCCATCCACCCACCCACCCACCCACCCATCCATTCATCATCCACCCATCATCCATCCACCCGCTCATCCATCCATCCACCCACCCACCCACCCATCCACCCACCCGCTCATCCATCCATCATCCATGGACACTCAGATTGCCTCCACGTTTACAGTGGTTGCCCACAGTTCTGCTATAAACAGCAACCATCCCAGTGCACACATCTTCACGTGGACACGTTTTCACAGCTCCTGTGTGTCTGCAGCTAGGAGAGGCGTTGCCGGGCCACACAGTAAGCCTAGCCGAATCTTCCGAGGAGCTGTCAAGCTGCTGTATATCGGCCCCCCTTTCGCTTCAACCTAAGTGCCCTTAAATCCCACTCCTGGACTTGGCCACCCTGGGACTTATTACCCCACCAATTACCATGGTGCCGGCACTGCTGGGAGGCTCGCCAGAATGTGGGTCACACTCTGCTTTCGGACGACTTGAAAAGCGGGCCGTCTGAGCCTGCCCTCCGAGCATCACCCTCCCCCGTCCCCTCCACATGCCGCCAGCATCCCTGGTGACAAGCGTGGGATGCTGGGAATCTGTGCCAAGACCGGGAAGCAGGGAAACCCAGAAGCCATGCTGGGATGTGGGTACTAGGGGTCTTCCCAGGTATCGCTATTGGTGAAGAACACGTTTCCCAGTGCAGGAGACATCAGCGACGCAGGTTCGATCCCTGGGTCGGGAAGATCCCCTTGGAGAAGGGAACGGCTACCCACTCCAGTATCCTTGCCTGGAGAATCCCCATGGAGAGAGGAGCCTGGAGGGCTCCAGTCCATGAGGTCGCAAAGAGTCGGACACAGCTGAGCAACTGAACAACAGCCAAATGAGATGAGCAATCTCAAAACGCCCAACAGAATGGGCACATGCTGCACTTCAGGTTCCCAGGGCTCCCAAGAGAAGAGGTGCCCAGCATCCCAGGGCCAGGCCGTCCTGTGGACCCAGGGCTGGACCAGGCTTTGGGAAACTGGGTGGAAATTGACCAGGAGGGCAGTGCAATGCCGCACCTGACCACTAGGTGGTGCCATAACCCTGTGTCACTGTTGGGGTTCAGCCCTAGGTCGTGTCCGACCTCTGCGACCTCCTGGACCGCAGCACGCCAGGCCTCTCTGTCCATCACTGTCTCCCAGAGCTTGCTCAAACTCATGTCCATCGAGTCGGTGATGCCATCCAACCAGCTCATCCTCTGTCGTCCCCTTCTCCTCCTGCCTTCAATCTTGCCCAGCATCAAGGTCTTTCCCAATGTAGTCAATTTGTTTGCATCAAGTGGTCAAACTGTGGAGCTTCAGCATCAGTCCTTCAACTGAATCTTCAGGCCTGATCTCCTTTAGGATGGACTGGTTGGATCTCCTTGCAGTCCAAGGGACTCTCAAGAGTCTTCTCCCCAACCAGGACCACCCGCCGTCCCCAGAGGCAACCCAGCAGGGTTGTCACAAGCAAGCCCCAGCCAAACCCGGGGAGGCTGGAGTCCCACAAGGTCACAGCGTATTTCAAGAATAAACAAAATCTAACATAGACTCACAGACATGGAAAAGAGGAAAATGAAGGAGAGATAAATTAAGAGTGCCTCAGTGGAAGAGTCTGCAGGAGACCTGGGTTCAATCCCTGGGTGGGGAAGATACCCTGGAGAAGGGAATGGCAACCCACTCCAATGTTCTTGCCTGGAGAATCTCCATGCACAGAGGAGCCAGGCGGGGCCGCAAAGCGTAGACACGACTTAGCAGCTAGCTAAACAGTAGTAAAATGAGATGAGCAATCTCGAAATCCCCAACAGAACAGGCACGTCCTGCGCTGCAGTCTCCCAGGGTTCCCAGGACGGTAGGTGACAGGCGCCCAGCATCCCAGGTGCAGGTCGTCCTGTGGACCCAGGGCTGGACCAGGCTTTGGGCGACTGTGGGTAGAAACTGACCAGGAGGCCAGTGCAATGCCCCATGTGACCACTAGGTGGCGCCATACGACTTTGTGATTGTTGCCGTTCAGTCCTGGGTTGTGTCCGACTCTGCGACCCCGCGGACTGCAGCCCGCCAGGCCTCCCTGTCCATCACCAACTCCCGGAGTTTACTCAAACCTGTGTCCATCGAGTCGGTGATGCCATCCAGCCATCTCATCCTGTGTCATCCCCTTCTCCTCCTGCCCTCAATCTTTCCCAGCATCGGGGTCTTTTCCAGTGAGTCAGCTCCTCCCATTAGGTGGCCGAAATATTGGAGTTTCAGCTTCAGTGCCAGTCCCTCCAATGAATATTCAGGACTGATTTCCTGAGTCATAACCTGACACAGCCATCCTCTCAGGACCATTGCTGTCCCCAGAGGAAATCTAGCCAGGCTGTCAAAAGCCAGCCTGAGCCCAAACCTGGGAGGCAGGTGTCCCACAAGGTCAGAGGGGGGATTAAACAATAAAATATCTGAGCTAGACTCCCAGACATGGCAAGCAGCAAAGTGGGGGAGATATCCGTTAAGAGTTTGGGATTAACATGTGTGCAACTACTGGTATCTCGGTGGCAAAGAACGCGTCTGCAACGCAAGAGCTGAAGGAGACGCAGGTTTGATCCCTGGGTCAGGAAGATCCCCTGGAGGAGGGGATGGCAACCCACTCCAGTATTCTTGCCTGGAGAATCCCAAGGACAGAGGGGCCTGGTGGGGCTACAGTCCACGGGGTCGCAGAGAGTTGGACACGACTGAGCGACTAAACCACCACCACCAGGACCACCCCCCCCACCCCCCCCCACCCCCCGCCGTGTGTGCGCTCAGACCATCTCTTAGCCAAGCTGATTTTACCAAAGAGGCCTGTGGGTAGCCTGGCATGAATTTTGCATCACTCCCTGTTGACCTCCAAGAAGCCTTTTCTGTGCACATGTGGTCAGAGGGGGTTCTCCTGACTTAAGAGAAGGAGGAATCAGTGACCTGGCCTGGCCCCAGCCTCCTGCCTTAACTGTTCGGCTGGTCTCACCTTGGAGTCTGTATCTACAGGAAGTGAGTCCCCAGTTGTTTTATCCTGGAATGGGAGTAGAGGGTCCCATCTGTTTCCTGTATCATTCTGTGCTCCTAGGCTGCCTCCGTTTCTTTGGAATGATGGAGGTGATGGTGGTGAGCTGGTCTCAAACGTGAGCCTTTTCTTACAAGCCATCTACTTTGCTTCTGGATTTCTTGCCACTGGACTTCCCCCCAGTTTTCAGACTGCTGGAGAAGTACTCCAAGTATCTATTGTAGAAATTAATGGATTCCCCTCCCGCACACACACCTGGGACGGGAGGAGAAGGGGGCGACAGAGGGTATGGCTGGATGGCATCACAGACTTGATGGACCGAGTTGGTGATGGACAGGGAGGCCTGGCGTGCTGCAGTCCATGGGGTCGCAAAGAGTCGGATACGACTGAGCGACTGAACTGAACTGAACTAAACACTGGGGACCCACGAACCCCCCCAGGTCCTGCCAAGACACACAGAGATTTCGTCACTTCCTCCCCCAACTGATAAACAGACCCTCATGTATTTTTTAAGGTCTTTTTTTTTTCCTTTTGATGTGGATTGTTTTTAAAGTCTTTATGGAATGTGCTACTATATTGCTTCTGTTCTACATTTTCATTTCTTGGACTGCAAAGCACATAGGATCTTACCTCCCAGACCAAGGTTGAACCCGCAAGCTGTGCATCGGAAGATGAAGTCTTAACCACTGGATACGCAGGGAAGTACCAAGACCATCAATTTTTATCAAGCCCCACCGGGCAGGGAGCAAGGACTTCCGCCTCTACACAAAGGGCATAAATACAGATTGAACTCGGTTCTCAGCATCTCCTAGCTGAGGAGGGTTTCAAACGTTAATTGGAAGCCTCAGGTCTGCAAGCCACTTATCAGAGTCCATATTTCATTAACAGTTCCCTGATGTAGGAATTAGGTGAAAGTCAATCTGATCAACACCTTTTTTTAAAAAATAAAGGCTTATAAACCCAACCATTCAAAAATACAATGTTCCTTTCCGTGCGGTTCCTGTAGTCTTGTCATCCACTGATAGTTGCTGCAACAAAGGGTTTTTTAAAGTGCAAAAGTCTCCACTCCTCCTGAGAGCCGTGTTTGCTACTTTATTACTTTATTGCGTGATGACCATCTTTCCAAAGCGCTGAGGTGAATGCGGCTGTCTTTTGGAACCCAGAAGTTATGCCAGGAATGTTAGCAACGCTTCCTTGTAAAGCGACCCCCTTCGAAGAGGCAGGCGGAGCACAGCTTCTGACCTTTCCATGTGAGTCTTTGAGTCTCAGGGCTTCTGTTCAGACAGAAATGCAGATGCTGTGTGCTCAGCTGCTCAGGCGTGTCTGACTCTCTGTGACCCCAGCGACTGTAGCCCTCCAGGCTCCTCTGTCCATGCGGATTCTCCAGGCAAGGGGACTGCAGTGGGTTGCCATGCCCTCCTCCAGGGGATCTTCTAGCCCCAGGTCTCCCGTATTGCAGGCGGATAGCCGCCCGTCTGAGCCAGCAGGCCAGCCCAGAAATTCAGTACATCTAAAATATTAGTTTAAATTTATTAGGATCATCCACAGGGAAACCTTCCCTATTTTCCACTGAGGTTACCCATAGGAAGCTTTGAAAGGCTCTGGATAAATTAGAAAAAGGCACACCCTAAAGATAAGAACCAGGCAATCCTAGAGGAAATCAACCCTGAATATTCATCGGAAGAATTGAAGCTGAAGCTCCAAAGCTTGGGCCACCTGATGCGAAGGACTGACTCATTGGAAAAGACCCTGATGCTGGGAAAGATTGAAGGCGGGAGGAGAAGGGGGCGACAGAGGATGAGATGGTTGGATGGCGTCACCGACTCGATGCATGTGAATCTGAGCAAACTCCGGGAGATAGTGAAGGACAGAGGAGCCTGGGGTGCTGCAGTCCACGGGGTTGCCAAGGATCAGACACGACTGAGTGTGTCTGATCACGCTCAGAGTACAGCGTCCACGTCAGCCACAAAGATAGGAAAGCTGAGAGAGCAAAGCAAGAAACCACGTACTGAAAAGACGAAATGCCAGCGTGGTCCTAAGGTGACACCTCGCTACTCTGGAACCCCCCCGTTTTAATTCATTGGCTCTTCTTAGTTTTTATCATTTGCTTTATCTTTTTTTTTTTTTTTTGCCCCTGAAATGCGCAATTCTGTTTACGCATAGACCAACATGTAGGCTCAACCTATAATCAGAGGAACCTATCAAGGAGGGTACTGACGCGAACTTCAACATCACCCAAAGACACAAACACACTGAAAAACACACTCAACCAGCAGCCGCAGACCCAGACAGCCAACGGACGGTTTTTCAGATCTGCTTTTCTGAGCAAGAATTCCGGGATCCAGGAACGGGACCCCTGACCAAGCTTCAAGGCTGTTGAACACTGGTGATTTCACATGCAACTCCGGGAGACGGGGCCCCCAGGTCCATCATCGTTCACAGTAGATAGATGTGGTCGGGGGGGAGAGGGGGTGCGTTCGGGGGGGGCTCCCCATGATAAAAATGCACGTTCGGGCGTTCAAAGGGATGACAGGGGGTGGGGGCAGTGAGTGTTGAAGTCATTCAGGCAACTGAGTCAAGCCAGAGAAAGACAGCGTCCAAAAACTCCCAAGAAGGATGCTCTGTCTTGTATTATGAAACGCTGGCCGGCTTCCAGCTTGCTCTAGGATTACCGCCCCCCCCACACACCCCCGAAGATCTGCAGCCCGTTTAGAAAGGCATGCACACACACACACCTGTTCCCCAAGCCCACAGAGACACAGAGCGGCTTGCCAGGGCATCCACAGCATCTCTGGTTGGACCACAGCCAAATGCTTTGCTCAGACACATGAAGCTGGATGACCAGGAAGGAGAGACTTGGATGCTTGATTCTGCTAGTCACCTGGGAGCGCTGGATCACGGGGTGGGGAGGCGGACCCTTCCTGGTCTCGGCCGCCTGCTCCAAGCCCCTGGGGGTGTCCTCGCCCCCGAGTTCCCAAATGTTACCTCCAGCTCCAGTGAGGACCCACCCAGGGGACACGCCTGTCGCTTAGAGGATGTCCACTCATCACTTTGCTTGTCAAGAACCTTTGGGGTCCTTGTAGTGGGGATTTGGGGTTCGTACATGCAAATTAGTATATGCACGCGTGCTAAGTCGCTTCAGTCATGTCTGACTCTTTGCGACCCCAGGGACTGTAGCCTGCCAGCCTCCTCTGTCCTTGGGATTCTCCAGGCAAGAATACTGGGGTGGGTTGCCATGCCCTCCTCCAGGGGATCTTCCCGACCCAGGGATCAAACCCCGGTCTCTTACATTGGAAGGCGGATTCTTTACCATGTGAGCCTCTAGCCCCTCTGACATATAATCTGCTTCACCAGCCAGCACGTGTGTGTGCACACACACAAACACACACACACACACACACACACACATCAGAGTTTCCTCACAAGGTTGCTGCTCACTGCAGGCGGCGCCTTCTGCCGTATTATATATAACCCACCGGATTTCTTAAAGATGCCCATCACATCCACCCAGTCAAACCCAGGACCGTGTCAGCAGTGGCGACCTGCAGTTTGAAAAATATCGCAGCAGAGCCAGGAGGAGGGCAGGTCCGTCCACCCACGATTTCCTTCTAAACTTCAAGTTTCCCTCCAGGGAGGCTCTGGCCAGGATTTCCAGATTGGTTTTTACACTCGGGGGGGGGGGGGCAAGAAAAGGTGTTAGGCAAATGTACACAGGTGGAGATGGTTGGATGGCATCCCCGACTCGATGGACGGGAGTCTGAGCAGGCTCCGGGAGCTGGTGATGGACAGGGAGGCCTGGCGTGCTGCGGTCCATGGGGTCGCAGGGTTGGACACGACTGATCGACTGGACAACAACAAATTCCTGCTCAGCAGATCCTTCCTGGGGGCGACTGTGTGTACAGATACTTAGTACTCGTCCTTCCAGGTGAGCTTGAGACGCCCCCGTACTCGCAAATCCCGCCTGTCCAGGTGCGTCCATCCCCTACTTCCTGCGCAGACCGCAGACCCATCCTGGCTGCCCAGAGCCGTCATCGAGGGATCCGTCTTTGGGTCCAGCGGGCACCCTCTGCCCCCACCTTATACCGTCCTGATGGGGATTCCGCAGTGGCAGAGGCGGGGCTTCAGCAGGGGTCCAGGGTCTCTCTGCAATCCACAGCTGAGTCTTTCCTGCCCTGGGTTCACACCAGACCAGAGCCTGGCCCTGCAGTCACCCCAGGCGTCCTGCCTGCATCCCCACGCAGCTCTCATCACAGGAGATGCTGCTCTGGAGAGGCCAAGTCCTGCGTCCTGCCCACCTCTCATCACAGGAGATGCTGCTCTGGAGAGGCCAGGTCCTGCGTCCTGCCCACCACGGCTGGCCTGTCGCTTCAGTCGGGTCTGACCCTGCGACCCCATGGACCGAAGCACGCCAGGCCTCCCTGTCCATCAGCAACCTCCGGACTTTACTCAAACGCCCGTCCATCGAGTCGGTGATGCCATCCAGCCATCTCATCCTCTGTCGCCCCCTTTTCCTCCTGCTTTAGCCAGTTTCTTCTCCTTTCCCTGGGCCTGCCCCTTGTGGCCTAAAGAAAGGGGTGTGCGTGTGTTTGCGGACAGTATCCGGTTCCTCACCCACACGGCGAGTCCAGGAGGCTGGGAGACACACGTCTATGGAGGGAGGTTTCCTGCCCCGCAGGGCAAAACCCACATGGCTATTCCAGGAGCTGCAGCCGCTGCGGTGCGCTCCCCACCCCACCCCCCTCTGTGTAAGGACACTCTGGTTGAAACTAAAGCCCGGCACCCCAGTTCAACCACAGGCGGGAAAAGAGGAGGAAGCGGCTGGCTCTCTCCATCAGCTGACCCCTCGCCCCCAGCCCTGAATTCCGCATTCCTCTGTCATTACCGCTCAGGGCACCAGCTGTCCAGTGTCGCATGGGGCAGGGGGCCCGGTGGAGAGTTAGGGGTTTGGGACGGAGAGAATTAGGGAGGGAGGGGTCACGCGGAGAGGTGTGGACTCGGGAAAGACGGCTAGAAAGACGGGGGCGGCGGGAGGCCACGCGGAGACGCAAGCTGGGGAGACCGCCAAGGCTGAGACAGCGCGCGAGGAGACCGGGGCGCACAGGCGCAAGGGGCGCGCGGAGGCGCGTGTGCGCGGGGGTGGGCGAGACTACGGGGACGCGGCCCCCCACCTCCAGGTCTGCGGCGGGCGCTCCCCCCCGACCACGTCACCCCACCCTGCGGAGTGGCCAGCAGCGGGAGGTCGCCAAGGCTGAGACCGCGAGCGCGAGGTGACCGGGGCGCACAGGCGCCAGGGGCGCGCGGGGGCGCGCGTGCGCGGGGGCGCGGGGCAGGGGACGCGGCAGGCGTCGCCCCCCGGCCACCTCCCCCCGCGACCACCCCCCCCCTCCGCTGCCCCTCCCGCGCGCGCCCCCGCGCCCCGCACGGCCGCGCGCTGCGCCCCGCGAGGGGCCGGGCTTCCATCCACCTGTCAGTGCGCGCCCGCCGCCGCCGCCGCCGCCCAACTTTGCGGGGACTTGCCGGGGCGCGCCGCCTCCTCGCGGCCGTCCGCGTCCTCGCCCGTGGCCGCGGCCCCCGCCCGCCCGCCGCCCGCCCAGCCCCGCGGCCGCCGGGCGCGGTGAGCGCAGGACCGAGCCCGGGGTGGGCGCTGCGGCGGTGGGGGTCTCCCCGCGCGCAGCCGCCCCGGGAGCAGCCGCGGCCGAGCGGCGGGGGCCCTGCCTCGCTGCCGCCGGCCGCCCCCCCCCGCCCGCCGCGCCCGGGGCCCCGGCACGGAGCACTGCGGATGCGGCGCGGGGCCGGCGCGGGGCTCCGGGCGCGCTCGGGGGTCGTGAGCGCCGCGCCCCGCGCGCCCCCCGCCCGCGCGCCCCGCCGGGGCCATGCAGTCTTTCATCTCGCCCGTGACCAAGGCCGTCCTGGTGGCGCTGTTCATCTTCGCCATCCTGCTCATCCTCTACGTGATCCTCTGGTACATCTGCCGCGATGTGGACTGCGACCACGGCATCTGAGCGCCGCCGGGCCCGCGCCCCGCCGCGCCGCAGGGCGCCCCGCCGCCCGGCATGGGGGCCGCGGGCCCGGCCGGCGCGCCCCCCCAGCGCGGCCCCGGGCCCCGCCGCCCGCGCCCCCCGCCCGTGACCTTCACGACGGACCGGACGGAGCGGGTGAGCGCGCTCGGGCGGCCGCCCTGCGGGGCCAGCCGCGGGCGGTGGGTGGTGGCGGCGGCGGTGTTGGGGGGGTTACGGAGGGGAGCCACAACTTCGCGCGGGGCGCGGGAGCCGGGCGCGGGACCGTCCCCGGTGGGGCGCTGCGCCCCGGGACTCTCCGGCCAGCGGGAGGCGCTAGGGGGGGAACGCGCTAGGGGGCCCGCGCCCGCCTGGGGCGCCTTGGGTCCCTCCGAGAGGCTGGGCGCTCCCGCCATCGGTCACCCCTGCGCAGCGGCCCGGGTCCGAGCGGGACCGAACGCCCGGGGTCCCCCCCTACCCCCAGGCCGTGGCTCGCGGGAAAAGCGGTCGAAAGCCCGCGGTGCGCCCTCCTCGCGTTCCCGGGCACTCCCAGGGGGGAGTGCGTTCACCCCAGCCCGCCCCACCAACCCCAGAGGAGACGGAGAGAAGAGAAAGCTTTGCCCCACACCAGGGCTGCGGGAGCAAGTTTGTGACTTAAATAAAGATCTTGTTAGCAAGAACATTAGGGGGGGAAAAAAAAAAAAAGCATCCCTCCGGAGCGTTCCTCTACAAAAAGAACGTGTGAGCAAAAACACCCAGCTGAAATAGACTGCCAATTTATGCATCCGCAGATAGCTAGGTCGTCTTCCTGGGGTAATCAGGGCAGGAATGCGGGCGGCGGCGGGGGGATGAGCCGGGGGTGGCGGAGACGTTTGGGGTCCTGGCGGTCATGTGCGCGCTGCCTCAACCCTCAACCGGCTCTGCTCTGTGCGATTCGCGCTCCGGGGTGTTTCTCTCCCACTAAGCCGTTTCCAGCTCCCCCCTCTCCCGAGGGTAAAGGAGACGGAAAAGGCAGAAACTGTCTCCTGCTCCCCAGGAATGACTGGACAACCCCCCTCCCCCGAGGGGAGCCAGAGCGTCTGGTTTGGGGCGATCAGCCTTGTGTTGTGCGTTAGCTCCCGGGTCCTGTGGGTTTTCTCCTGGGGTTGAAATTGGTGTCACCCCAGTCCAGCGACTGGCGCTCTGCGGCTTTTCACGCTGTGTATCCGCCAGGATCCAGTGTCTGGGCCCCAGGAGGGAGAGGAAGGGAGACCCATTTTTAAATTAACAAAAGCACTGTTGGTTTTGGTGGTCGTCGGGGAGGAATCAAGAAAGATCCCAGGAAACCCAGCCTCCCCTCCCCAAACACACACACACACACACACACACACACACACACACACACACACACACACACACACACACACACCTTGTAAAGAGTCCTGAAGGCGTTTCTTGGGGCTGGCTGGGGGAACCTGTCTCCTAAGATGTTACTGTTTATCTCCTACACCCGTAGAGGGCCCGTCCCAGCTTCCCAAGACCTCCACCCCTTCCCCTGCCCGCCCCCCACCACCTTCCCAGCTCAATAACCAAAGCTGAGGACTCTATAAAGAGACCAGGCTAATACTTGTGAATTTCTGAAGCAGCATGTCAATTTCTGAAGCTCCCCAGTGCTCTAGGTATCAGGTGACATGAGCTGGGCAGAAGCAGGATGAAAAGGTGTCCGGATACCTTGAAAAACCATTCCGCCCCCTCCCCATCATCGGAGAAAGCACTTCACACGGCCGAGTCTCACACACAGCACGCGGCTCACACGATAACAAACACACGCTCTGCGGGAGGTCACAGTGGTGACAAGCAGAGGCACTCCAACATGTAAACGTCGTCCAGACGCCTAAATTCTAAAATCGAAATATAAGGAAAAAAAAAAAAAGATTTAGATGCCTGAATCTGAGGCGAGCCTGGAGGATGCTGGGATGGAGGGGCGTCACTCGTGGGACCCCCACCCCTCTTTCTGGGAGGAAAACACAGTCGCTGGGGAAAAAGAGCCCACATTACGTAACTGTGACCATCCTGGGGGGGGAGGCGTTCCTGCCGGTGGACGGTCAGTCCCTGCGGCCACACAAGCACCCCAGAGCCCTGGGGCCCCGTTCCCCTCTGGTTGGTACACTGTCGGCCTCCCTGTGGGTTCTTTTCGTCTCGGGCCACTTTGGTCCCAGCAGATGGCTGTCCCTTCCGTTTCCCAGAGAAGCCTTCCCCTCCACCTGCATGTCACCTCCACGACCTGGGAGACGTGTCTCCCGCACTGCTGTCCCCGCGTGTCTGCAGAGTGGGGCACGGCAAAAATCAGGGCAGGGACCCAGGATGCAGACGGGCTGGCAGGCGCAAAGGCGGCTGCCCCGTGGTGGCTTGGCGGGTGAGAGGGAGCTCAGGGAGGAAGGGGGCATATGCAGGGGCTCGGAGCTCGTTCCGTGTGTGGTGCAGCAGAAACTAGCGCAGTCTGGTAAAGCCACACCGCCCCCAAGTAAATGCTCTTGGTGTCAGATAGGAATTGTCACAGGATATAGACACCTCGCCCTTACAAGTTAAAAAAATAATAATAATAATAGACAGCACTTTAGAGAAAATGAAACCTTGGCCCTCGTGTTCGCTGTGGCCTCTGTGATCTACAGAAGACCTTCCCAAATGGGCTTCGGGATCGCTGCCAGGAGCCCCATTTCAGGTGCAGAAAGCAAGGTGGTTTGCCGCCCAAGGTCACAGGGCCAGGAAGTTCCGAGTCCCTGGTGAAGGACAGACTCACCCTGGCGGGAGACGGGGTCCACTCGGGAGGCCCGTGCCCTGCTACGTCCATCAGCATATGTGTCCACCCCTCCATCCCTTCTCCACGGCTCCCCTCCATCCCTTCTCCACGGCTCCCCTCCATCCCTTCTCCATGGGAGCTTGAGACCTGGAGGTGGAGCTCTGGGGACCCTGTGGCTGTAAGCTGTCTAATGAAAACGCAGCCTCTGCCAAGGATCATTCTCCGGGGGTCCAGATAGACGAATCGCAAGCCCACCCAGGTCGCTGGTCTGCAAGGGCTGGGGAGAGAGAGTGACAAGGTGCCCTGTACCCTTCTGAACTTTCTACGGGGTGGGCAAGGAATGCAGAGTGCTTGCCAGAAAGAAAAGAAAAAAAAAAAAAGAATGTGGATTCCTATAAATAACACTTGCATCTAATAGTCCCCGAGAGCGTGTTACAAAGTTCCAGACAGTGAAAAAGGATTATTATTTACATCGCGTTTTATGCTCCTGACAGCAACATGAGTCCAATGATTACCTCAATTATACAGAACAGAAGGAAAAAAAAAAAAGACAGGCTAAAAAGAAAATGGTTACGTAACTTTCCTAAGATCACAAGGAAAACAAGATCAGTCGCCAACAGTCTCCAAGCTCTTGTCCCCGCGGACCTGCGTGCATGCTCACCTGTGTTTGTAAACAAAAGCTGTGTTGGTCCTGAGTGAAGGAAGTCAGAGAAGGAGAAATATCCTGTGACAGCCCTCACATGCGGAATCTAAAACGAAATGATGCACATGAACTTAACTGCCAAACAGAGACTCACAGACTCAGACAACGAACTTATGGGAGGGAGAGTCAGGGAGCCTGGGATGGACGTGGACACACTGCTGTGTTTAACACGGAGAACCAGCAAGGACCTGCTGGACAGCACAGGGGACTCTGCTCAATGCTCTGTAATAACCTTATGGTCACCAGGGGGAAGGATGGGGGAAGGGATAGTCAGGGAGCCCGTGATGGACATGGACACACTGCTGTGTTTAACATGGAGAACCAGCAAGGACCTGCAGGACAGCACAGGGGACTCTGCTCAGTGTCACGTGGCAGCCTGGATGGGAGGGGAGTTTGGGGGAGAGTGGATATGTGTGCATGTCTGGCTGAGTCCCTTCAGTGTCCACCAGAAACCATCACATCACTGTTAATCAGCTGCTCCCCAGTACAAAATGTTTTTGTTGTTTAAAAACAGCCAAAACCGGCATTGGCTTCATTTCCATTCAAAACAGTTTTAAATCGTGTTTCTATCTTAACCTATTCCTTACGGTTTAAGAATGATATTGTCATATTAAGGCTTTTCCGGGTACACTAGAAATTAAAGTTTATTAGTGTATATTTCCAGGTGCTGTTGTGTAGTCCCTGAAATCATGTCTGACTCATTGTGACCCCATGGACTGTAGCCCACCAGGCTCCTCTGTCCATGGGATTCTCCAGGCAGAAATGCTGGAGTGGGTTGCCATTTTCTCCTCCAGGGATCGAACCCAGCTTTCCCGCACTGCAGACAAGATTCTTAACGGTTTTGATCCACCAGAGATTGTGTAAAGACACCTCCAGACTTCCCACTTGCAGCTTCTCCGCCCTCCCCCCTCACCCCGCCCCATTCCTCAAACTGGAGAGTCTCCACAGAGGCAAAGAGAAATCTCAGCTTCTTTGAAAGATCAGTTAAGTTGATGGAAGTGAGCTCCTTGAGTCTGCAGATAAGCGTCACGGAAAACAGAGAACAGAGCCTGCAGGGCCTAGAAGCAGGGCACGTCGATGACACAGATAAGGAGGGTGTTTGTCAATCAGAGAAGAAAGAACTTTCTGGGATTTCCCTGCAGGCTCAGACCACGGTTCGATCCCTGGGTCAGGAAGATCCCCTGGAGGAGGGCATGGTAGCCCACTCCAGTCTTCTTGCCTGGAGAATCCCACGGACAGAGCAGCCCGGTGGGCTACAGTCCATGGGGGTCGCAAAGGGTCAGACACAACTGAGCAACTGACACATTCCTGGGAATTCCCTGGGGATCCAGAGGTTACGAATCAGCCCGCCAGTGCAGGGGATACACGTTCAATCCCGGTCTGGTCAGGGAACTAAGATCCCATATGCCACAGGGCTCTCACGCTGCCACCTATAAAAATAAATTTTCTTTAAGAAAAAGAAAGAGCTTCCTAACACTTAAACTCAAGCAGCATAGGAGCAGACAGGCCCAGAAGTAGTTAGAGGTGTTTTTTTGATTGTTGGTGTCCAGTTGCTAAGCTGTGCTCAACTTTTTCAGTGTTTTTTTTTTTTTTTTTTTTTTTCTGGGCAGTTATCTTTGCTCAGGATGTGTGACCCAGGGTGCTGACAGGGGTTGGGGGGGTGGTCTCAGCTAAAAAAGTTTGGGTCCAGGGGTTTCATACCCCATGAGCTGGTCTACACAACAGCCTCCCTCCCATGCCATGCCGTATCCCTGAAAAGCTAGAGTCTGTGGGAGAAGTAAGCATGTCACAACTCCAGATAAGTGACTTCAGGGCAGGAAAGAATCGGGTACGGAATCTGATTCTTGCTCCTCAAGCTATTTTCAGCTTTGAAAAGAAAAAAAAAAAAAGAAAAAGGAGAGAACGTTTGTCGAAACATCTCGATGCCTCGTACCGTAGCTGCGGTTCCCACTTTTGCTTCACTTCACAGATGTTCACCCTCAAAGCGGTCTGAGGTGCAGATGCTTCCAAAAGACGTGGGCACGAAGATGCAATATTTGGCAGGTAATGAAGATACTCAGTCCTGAAGGAAATCAGTCCGGAATATTCATGCTGAAGCTGAAACTGCAATAACTTTGCCCAGCTGCTGCCAAGAACTGACTCATTGGAAAGGACCCTGATGCTGGAAAAGATTGGGGGTGAGAGAAGGGGATGACAGAGGATGAGATGGTTGGATGGCATCACTGAGTCAATGGATGCAAGTTTGAGTAAACTCCGAGAGTTGATGATGGACAGGGAGGCCTGGCGTGCTGCGGTTCACGGGGTCGCAAAGAGTCGGACACAACTGAGCGACTGGATGAAGATCGAGCATCTCACCTAAGTTTCAAGACACCGTCTTCTCTGCGTGTCAGGCTACTTTGAGATTGCGGAGTGAAATGGATCCGAACCTGGAAGGGGCAGGGGAGAGTTCTCGTCAGGGGCGGCGGGCCGTGTGGCTGGTGGGGCCCCAGGTCAGTGTCTGAATCCCGCAGTCCAGGCTCAGATGCTGTGCTGTGTACACCGGGATAAGACAGTTCATTCGAAGAGGTGAACAGCCCCGTGGAGTGTCCCGGGGCTCCCCTAGGAGCTCAGATGGTAAACAATCCACCTGCAATGTGGGAGACCCAGGTTCGATCCTTGGGTCGGGAAGATCCCCTGGAGGAAGGCATGGCAACCCACTCCAGTATTCTTGCCTGGAGAATCCCGTGGACATAGGAGCCTGGCAGGGTTACAGTCCACGGGGTCACGCAAGAGTCGAATACGACGAAATTGACTTAGCACGCAAGGAATGTTCTAGACCCGTTCTGTGCCTTTGGAGTCAATTTGTCTCTAAAAGGCGGTGTTGCCGTAAGTCACACCCCCCACCTCCAATGCTGACACAGGCTGAGTCCGTGCACCCCAAGTGGAATCTATAACTTGACCTTCCTGCCGCATGAGGTCTACACCCTTCCCCATTTCTCACTGGGAGGAGTGTCTTTTTCCCGAAACCCATGTCCCCACTGTGATGGGACTGACGTAGACCCGTCACTGTTCTTTCCAAATACGCCCAGCTTGCCCTCGACTCCCCTCCACGACCGGGACTTTTGGAGAAAAACTCAGCTTTCTTCCGGAGCCAATCCAGGGAAATGACTGTGGACGCCAGTTTCGCAAATGCGGCTTCTAGCTCAAAATAGCGAGAGCAGAAGGTGACAGCTGGATGGGCCCCTCGGAGGCAATTCCATAAGGATGCCCGAAATAGCGCAAAGCAGACAGGAGCCTTCTCCACTGGTGGGGCGAGGGGTCGACATATGTGTGTGAAGAAGTCCGGTACACTGGTTGTTCTCAATGCTGCATGTGCACCTCCCCTCCCCAGGTGGAATGTTTTTTTCTTTTTAATTAATGTATTTGCTTATTTCTGACTGTGCTGGGGGTCTTCGTTGCTGAGCCTGCCCTTTGTCTAATTACGGCGGTCAGGGGCTACTCTTTGAGTTGGAATGTTTGGACTTTTCATTGCGGTGATTTCTCTGGCTGGGGCTCCTGGAGTCCAGAACGCAGGCCCAGCGGTTGCGGAGGACGGCCTTAGTTGGTCCGGGGCCTGTGGGATCTCGGGGGCGACAGAGGATGAGATGGTTGGACGGCATCACCGACTCGCTGGACGTGAGTGTGAGCAAGCTCCTGGAGTTGGTGATCGACAGGGAAACCTGGCGTGCTGCAGTCCATGGGGTTGCAAAGAGCCAGACATGACTGAGTGAGAATACTGAACTGATATGGAATCTGCCCGGACCAGGGATCGAACCCATGGCGTCCACATTTGCACGCATATTCTTAACCACCTAAGACCACCTGGGAAGTCCCTCCGCACCACCGGGTGGCTTTTAAGGGGCTGAGAGCAGGGACCACAATTCATTTAGCATCTCCTGTAGGTTTAAGGTTGGCTCACGTGCTGCTTGCAAATCCCTGGGAGGTGCTGTGGGGTTTTCCTCCGTGTGGTGAAAACGAGAGTCCTGGTACGCGGTCTGCGGGACTCCGAAGGGCAGCCGGCCAGGGTCAGCGGTGGCCGAGGAAGGGTCATCTGGGTCTCAGTCTGCCTGGGACCAGATGAAAGCCCGTCCCGCCCCCACTCCCCTGCCGGTGGCTCCGTAGACGCCTGAGCACGCCCGCAGGTGCTGGTGTTGGCATGAACGTGAGGATGGGCGAAGACCTAGGTTGACCAGTCGCCCGGGCTGTCCATGACTGGGACAGGGTGAAAACATTTATAAAAGGTCAAACGCATCCTTGACTCTACCTGTTTAGAACACTCTGACCAGCTTGCCTTGTCACACTTTACACTTTCCTGCAGTTTTTACTGAAACGTAGCTCACAGCGTTATAGTAGTTTCAGGATTACAGCAGAATGATTCAGTTATAAATACCTGCGTGCGTGCTAAGTCACTGCAGTCGTGTCCGACTCTCTGCGACCCCGTGGACTGTAGCCCGCCAGGCCTCTCTGTCCGTGGGGTATCCCCGGCAAGAATTCCATTCTTCCCTCTCTCTCTCTCTCTCTTTTGTCATCCTTGTTTTTTAATGTGTGCGTGACAAAGCCCTCAAGTGTTACCACTTGAGGTAACTTGATCATCTCGCAATCCCCTGAAATCCTTTGATTTTTATCAGCACTGTGATTTGCCCAGCACCTCGATTTTGAGAGACGTGTATCGCCTCATCGAAGAACCGACTGTCCTTAAGCCTTCCTTTTTGTGTGTGTGTTTTTTGTTTTTATTAACTTTAAAAAACAAACTGTGGCCACATTGCAAGGCACCTGGGATCGTTTCTCCCCTACCAGGAATCACATAACCACTGCACCACCAGGGAAATCCCTTTATTGACTGACTTTGAAATTTCCTGCGACTGCTTCAGGCAGGTTGGAAAGACTCTGTGATCCGTCTGCTCGTGAAAAGTAAAATTTCACTATTTTTTTTTTAAAGGAACAAACATCCTAAAGTTTTACTCTGTCTGAACTTCATTTTGTTCTTGGTCATCTTTTTCTTTTTTTTTTTTTTCTCCTTGAAATGTTTCTAGAGTGAAAGTCTCTGAGTCCTGTCCAACTCTCTGCAACCCCACGGACCGCAGCCCACTAGGCTCATCCTCTGTCCCTGGGATTCTCCAGGCATGAGTACTGGAGTGGGTTGTCATTCCCTTGTCCAGGGGATCTTCCCGACCCAGGGATCAAACCTGGGTCTCCAGCATTGGTAGGCAGATTCTTTATTGTCTGAGTCACCAGGGAATACCTGTTTCTTTCTTTTCTTTTTTTAATAAAAACAACCAAAGGAATTCTATTTAGGAAATAATTATTCGTCTCCTGGAATGAAAACGTCTCCTCTGTCTCTTCTTCAGCGCTCAGTGCTTTATTTAGTCCGCTGAGCTATAAAGAGAGGCCACTCTCTGCCAGAGCTGGGTGACCTGTTTCAGGGCCTATATTTGCCCGTCCTGTTTGGCGTGCCCAGCCGTCCTCCTCTCTGTAAGAGAATGAGGTGAAACCAGAGGGGGCCCGGCGTTGGCCTGGAAACCAGGATGTCAGCTTCCATCACTAGCATCAAGTCCCAGAACGATGGCTTCTGAATTGCTGTGGTTCAGCCGCTCAGTCGTGTCCGACTCTTTGCGACTCCATGGACCGCAGCACGCCAGGCTTCCCTGTCCATCACCAACTCCCGAGTCCACCCAAACTCATGTCCACCAAGTCGGTGATGCCATCCAGCCGTCTCATCCTCTGTCGTCCCCTTCTCCTCCTGCCCCCAATCTTTCTGAGCATCAGGGTCTTTTCCAGTGAGTCAGCTGTTCCCCTCAGGTGGCCAGAGGATTGGAGCTTCACACTCAGCATGAGTCCTTGCAGTGAATGTGGGTGCGTGCTCAGTTGCCCAGTTGTGTCGGACTCTTTTCGACCCCATGGACTGCAGCCCACCAGGCTCCTCTGTCCTAGGGATTCTCCAGGCAGGAACACTCCAGTGGGTTGCCATGCCCTCCTCCAGGGGATCTTCCCGACCCAGGGATCGGACCCACGTCTCTTGCCCTGCAGGCAGATTCTTTACCGTCAGAGCCCCCAGGGAAGCCGGCCTTACAGGGTTGTGAATGGGGGAGTGTCTGGTTGGGACTGATGGGTGAGTCTCCTTGCAAAAGCTGAATTAAGCAGCGCTGTGTCTGGGGCAGCGGGGGAGCCGAAAACCTCAGAAATGTATCCCCTCTTGCAGTCCTGGAGGCTGGCCCCCCTGAGGCGTCTTCTGGCAGTGATGTGAATGCGCTGGTGGGAGCGCTGATAACGGCTCCTTCCCGGCCTGCTCGACGGGTGCCCGCTCGGCTCCCCAGCCTCACGTGCCCAGCGGTATCATTGCTGCCTCTGCTGGGCCCGCAGCCCCGACTCCTTCGTGGGAGGAGCTTTGGGATGCCTCCGACGCGACCCGATGCCCCCGCGTGGTCTCCCGGGCTGCAGACCCTTCACTGCCTCCCGTCTCAGGGGTCCCTCCTGGGGGCAGCGGCCGAGGAGTTGGGACCTGACACCCCCGCCCCCTGCATGGGGCTGGGACCCGGCGGACCGCACCCTCCGGGGTCCCCAAGGCTAGTGTTCACGCTGGACGGCGGGCGGACGCCACCGGGCCGCGGAGCTGAGACGGGTGCCCGACCAGGCCCTGGGACGCGCTCGCTGTCTGTCTGCCTGTCTCTCTCTACATCTCTCCTTGTCCTGTCTGGCTCTCCGGCTCCCTGTCTGTCCATCTTTGTCTATTTCTCTCTGTCTGTTCTCTCTCCCCCCGTCTCCTCCTTGTTTTCTCTCTCTGTTCCCCTTCTGTCTGTCTCTGCGTCTTCTTCTTGTCTGTCTGTCTCTCTGTCCATCTCTGTCTGTTTGTCTCTGTCTCTCTCTCCCTGTCTGTCTCTCCCTGTCTCTCCTTGTCCGTCTGCCTGTCTCTCTGGCTCTTTCTCTCTGTCTCTGTCTTCCTGTTTCTCTCTCTCCGTCTCTCCTCGTCTGTCTGCGTCTGTCTGTCTGTCTCTCTCACTTCATCCGCTCCCTTCCATCAGGCCTGTAGCATCAATGCTTGAGCGACCCTTGGACTGCAAGGAGATCCAACCAGTCCATCCTAAAGGAGATCAGTCCTGAATGTTCATTGGAAGGACTGATGCTGAAACTCCAATCCTTTGGCCACCTGATGCAAAGAGCTGACTCATTGGAAAAGACCCTGATGCTGGGAAAGACTGAAGGCAGGAGGAGACGGGGGCGACAGAGGATGAGACGGTTGGATGGCATCACTGACTCGATGGACATGAGTTTGAGCAGGCTCTGGAGATGGTGGTGGACAGGGAGGCCTGGCGTGCCGCAGTCCATGGGGGTTGCAAAAGAGTTGGACACGACTGGAGTGAGTGAGCAATGACATTCTGAAGGCTGGTGTCTGAGACCCAGGCGTGGTCAGGGCCGTTTCCTCCCGAGGCCTCTCTCCCGGGCGTGTGGACGGCCGTCTCCTCCCTGAGTCCTCACGTGGTCCTCCCTGTGTGTGTATGTGTGTCCCAATCCCCTCCTCTCATGAGGACCCCAGTCCTACAGGATCAGGCCCCAGCCTAGTGACCTCATTTCACCTTCATTCTCTCTTTAAGGACCGTCTCCAAACACAGCCCCATCCCGAGGTCCTTGGGTGACGGTTTCAGTGTCTGAATTTTGGGGAAGACTTAGTTCAGCCCAAGCTTTCCAGGTGGAAGCAGATGGTAAAGCATCCGCCTGCAATGCAGGAGACTCAGGTTTGATCCCTGGATCAGGATGATCCTGTGGAGAAAGAAATGGCACCCCACGCCAGTCTTCTTGCCTGGAGAATGCCATGGATGGAGGAACCTGGCAGGCTACAGTCCATGGGGTCGCAAAGAGTCAGACGTGCCCAAGCTTGTGTGCAAAGTGACAGGTCAACCCATAGTGCTCAGCAAAGACAACTTCCCGGAGCTCCCTCACGACCCCCGGGGGCTGCAGTCTTTGCCAGCCGTGGCAAAGACTCTGCGTGTAAACCCTTGGCTGCGGAGATGGCAAGGTGATCGGATGAAGAGACAGTCTGATCCGTGCTGGATGAGACGTCTGGGCATGGAGCCAGGGAGCACATGATAGACAGGCTCCACCCGCTCTGTGCTAAGGACACACGGACACACAGACACATAGACATAAGTAGAACTGCTGTGTGGGGGCTGGGGAGCCTTCTCAAGGACCCTTGCGCGAGGTCTCAAGGACAAAGAGGGGTTCTCAGGAGATGGCTAGGGAGAGAGTACAGACACGCACACACACACACACACCACAAACACGCACACACAGAGTTGCTGTGGTGCCTGGCACACACACCAACACACACACATGCAGACACACACACACAACACGCACACACATATGCAGCACACACACCATATGCAGACACACACACACATATGCAGACACACACACACATGCAGACACACACACATATGCAGACACACACACATATGCAGACACACACACACATATGCAGACACACACACATATGCAGACACAGCACACACATGCAGACACACACACATATGCAGACACACCACACATATGCAGACACACACACACATATGCAGACACACACACACACATATGCAGACACACACACACATGCAAGACACACCACACATATGCAGACACACACACATATGCAGACACACACACACATGCAGACACACACACCATATGCAGAACACACACACATCATGCAGACACACACACACATATGCAGACACACACACACATATGCAGACACACACACACATTGCAGACACACACACACATGCAGACACACGCACACATATGCAGACACACACACATATGCAGACACACACACACATATGCAGACACACACACATATGCAGACACACCACACACACACATATGCAGACACACCACACACATATGCAGACACACACACACATGCAGACACACACACATATGCAGACACACCACACATATGCAGAACACACACACATATGCAGCACCACACACGACACAATGCAGACACACCACACATATGCAGCACACACACACACATATGCAGACCACACACACATGCAGCACACACACATATGCACCAGCCCACACACACACATATGCAGACACACACACACATATGCAGACACACACACATATGCAGACACACACACACATGCAGACACACACATATGCAGCCACAGCACACACACACATGCAGACACACACCACATATGCAGACACACACACATATGCAGACACACACACACATGCAGACACACACACGACACGCAGACACACACACACACACGCAGACACACACACACATATGCAGACACACATACATGCAGACACACACACGCAGACACACACACACATATGCAGACACACACACATATGCAGACACACACACACATGCAGACACACACACATATGCAGACACACAGCACACATGCAGACACACACACATATGCCAGACACACACACAACATGCAGACCACACGCACACATGCAGACACACACCACACAAACACGCACACACACAAAGCACGCACACACAGAGTTGCTGGCGGTGCCTGGCACCCCTGTTTCTGCATTTCCCCCCCCGGAAACCCCATATTTACAGGATCTAGAACAGGGGCCGTCCAAAGGAAACACAGATACGAGCCACACGAAGTTTTTGCATATTTTTGGCAGACAGCAAGATACAAACTTCCACTTGAAAAACAAATAATTGAAAAACTACATAAGTACTGATAGGATTTTTAGGCAAACATGATACAGATTATAATATGGCAAGATACGAAGGCCATTAAGAGGAAATCCTGAGAGTTCTCTTCCCAGGAAAGACGTTTGGTATCTGTTTCTTTAATTTGTATATTTGTACACAGATGATGGATGTTGACTGGCATGTGTGGTCCCTGTTTCATGATGTATGTAAATCAGATCTTAATTGTGCACATCTTAGCTGTCCTTAGTGCCAATTGTATCAATGAATGTGGAAGAGAAACATTGCTGTGCTAAGAGAAACATTTGTCTGGTAGCCGCCGGGAAAAGAAGAAACTAAAATGGTAAATGATAAAATCAGTTAAAATACTGTATTTGGCCTGATGTCTATATTGAAATAGTATCATTCCAACAAATATACACATATATTATACATCACGCATGTGTGTATAGGTCTACAAAAATGAACTGTCAGCATTACATAGTAATAGAGGTATGTGTTTCTATTTTTCAATGCAAACATTTGTAGAGATTTATGAAGCATCTATATTCTTTGGGTTTCCCGGTGGCACGGTGGTAAGAACTCGCATGCCCACGCAAGAGACGCAGGAGGTGTGGGTTGAACCTGGGTCAGGAAGATCCCCTGGAGAAGGACATGGCAACCCACTCCAGTATCCTTGCTGGAAATCCCATGGACAGAGGAGCCCGGCAGGGGTCGCACAGAGTCAGACACACACATAGACTTTATGAAGTATCAATTTTATGGGTGTATACGTGCCTTCCATGTAATGTCCATAGATATGTAATTTACTAAAGCTAAATTTTAAAATTCTGTAGTTGCACTTAGAGTGTCTACTATCATGTATGTAATATCCATACATGTACAAGTAATATCCAGACATCACTAATTTTACGACAGTGAGATTTGAAATTCCATACTTAAGCACATGTACTTAGAACTCTCTGTCTAACCATCAGTAAGAAGCTGAGCATCCTGTCTTCTTTCTTCCTTTTTATCATTACAAAAAAAAAAAAAAGTGCTCTGCTGTGTTAAAATGTTAGTTGGTTTGATCACCCCAGGATCAGACCCACGTCTCTTTGCATCGGGAGGTGGCATCTTAACGCGCGGAGCCGCCAGGGAAGGCCTCGCCTCACGCTTGTTGGGAGGATCCCCTGGAGAGGAACTGGCAACCCACTCGGGGACTCTTGCCTGGAAAATCTCATGGACGGTGGACAAGCCTGGTGGGCTACAGTCCACGGGGTCGCAAAGAGTCGGACACGACTGAGCGACTTCACTTTCTCTTCTTTCTTTTCTCTTCACAACCCCTTTAGGGCCCGACAGGGATGCAGCAAGGCTGGTCGCCCTGGACTCTTCCGTTCCTCCCGTCTTCCAAGGAGAGGAGAAGATGCCGTGGCACATTCCCGGCGTGCCGACAGGCGTGGCCGCGACTCTGATGTGGCTGGAAGCAAGATCCAATGCCTGAGGGTCCTCGATGGCGCCTCCTCTGCGAAACCGGCATACCATCCCAGCTCACTGTTGGGGTGCAGGGGAGGGGGACCCCCCGCGAGCATTCCAGCCCCTCTCCCATCACCCGTCTTGCGAAGCCATCGGCGAGGCGGTCAGGACCACGAGCCGGTGTCAACCTTCCCAGGGGCGGGGCGGGCGGGGGTCCACGCTGGCACCTACAACCTCCATCACCCCCCAGGGTGCGGGCCGTTCCCATCCCAGCCCCGCCTGCCTGGCCCGCCGTGCCTCGCGAGTTTCGTCCGCCTCGCCTCGTGCGAGTGAGAGCTCGCGGGGCGGGGACCCTGTCGCCAGCGCGGCGCCCACGGGAAGGCTCTCGGCTTAGTTCCCGGCTTGACGCGTCGGAAGGCCAAGCGGCTTCAGATCGCACCATCACCGTGAGGCAGGCGCCGCCTGCGGTCCGACCTCTTCACGTCTCAGATGCCGCCCGGTTTGTCTCGACATTCGCGCCGGAGCGCGCCCGGAGCCTTTTGCCTTCCTTCCCGTCTGTGGCAGGAGAAAGACGCCAAGGGATCCCAGCTGTCTCCGTTGCAGAAGATCCCCACTCCGAGGGGTTTTTAACCGTCTGCCGCGAGAAGACACCGGATGGGGAAGAGAAGAAAAAGCTGGGATTGCCCCCGGGACAAGAGGGTTCTGGGACCTCCCCCCAAACGCACCCTGTAGCGTCGGCTCTCTCTGGGACTCTCAAGGAGCGCTCAGGATCTTCCACGTTGCAGCCGTGGTGACTTGTGGGAGCCTTCCAG
>NW_017189516.1:65675014-65766500 GCF_001704415.2 Capra hircus
GAGAAGAATACCAGGGATCGAACCCAGGTCTCCCGGATTGTAGGCAGACACTTTACCGTCTGAGCCACCAGGGAGTAAGTGGTATTAAACCTTGCTGCTCATGCTAGTACATGTGCACACATGCATACACATACATTATGAATACATTGTACCCACTGTAGGCTCTTTATAACAAAGTTTAAACCACTATAGTAAAGGAGATAGCCATAACAGAAGAGATGGGCAGTGTGGGCAGGGAGAGGTACTATTTGTTGAGTGCCCACCATGTGCCATATACTCTGCTTGGGGACTTTTCCTGTCTTAGCTCATTTAACCCTTACCATGCAACCTGTGAAACGTAAGTGCTATTATTATTCCTGTTTTACCTATGAGGAGACCAGGGTTAAGAGAAATGAAATGAGATAATCAGATTATGTCACTCTCCTGCTGCTTAAAGTTCTATAACAATTGCCCCTTCTCCGGAAGATAAATGTACTGACTCCTTATCTCAGTCTCCAGGCTGTATTCTGGCAACTTCCCTACTTTCATCTCAGACACCTTCTTCCCCTATACACACACCTCTTGTAGTAGATGTTCCAGACACACTGACCTTTTTTCAGTTCCTCTAATGTGTCATATCCTTTTCAGTTCCAGGGCCATTGCTAATAGTATTCTCTCTGCCTGAAATGCTCTGCTCAGTGTCTGTCTGCTACCCACCAGCTACCTGCTACATATTCTCCAGGTCTTAGCTTAGATGTCACATTCTCAAGTTCTCAAGGGAGCTTCCCCTGACTGCTGCGTTGACTACGGTGCCCCTCAGGATTTGTTGGAACCCTTTGTTGTGTCCTTCCATTCCAATCTGCATCTCATCCATATTATTCATCACTTTGTTTTACACGTGTTCAGGGTCTATTTTCCTCATTAGAGGAAGCTTCTTCTCCACAGACTGTCCTGTTCTCTGCTCTATCTCTAGCAGCTAGTACAGTGGCTGGCATGTGATAGACGTTGCATAAGTATTTGTTGAATGAATGTATCATTAAGCCCTCTATAATTGGTACAGAATCAGTGCACAATGAATACAATTAAACTATAGATATAGTTGTTATTCATTTTGTCTAAGGGCAAATAGCTAGTCAGAGGCAGAATTAGGAATTATTCTCTATCTGAATCTAAAGCCAATGTTCCTTTCATAATATGGTTCTGCACAAATGGGTTCTAGGCCCAGCACTGCCACAGACTGGCTGTATGAATCAGAGTGAGGCACTGTATCACTCTGAATCTCAGTTATCCCTTTTGTAAACTGAGGTAGGGATAAGTGAAATATAGACTGCTCTATATATCATCTCAGTTCAGTTCAGTCGCTCAGTCATGTCCGACACTTTGTGACCCAATGGACTACAGCACGCCAGGCTTCCCTGTCCATCACCAGCTCCTGGAGTTTGCTCAAACATGTTTCTCGAGTCGGTGATGACATCCAACCATCTCATCTTCTGTGGTCCCCTTTTCCTCCTGCCTTCAATCTTTCCCAGCATCAGGGGCTTTTCCATGAGTCAGTTCTTTGTATCAGGTGGCCAAAAATTTGTAGCTTCAGCTTCTGTTCTTCCAATGAACATTTAAGATTGATTTCCTTTAGGATTGACTGGTTTGATCTCCTTGAAGCCCAAGGGACTCTCAAGAGTCTTCTCCAATATTACAATTCAAAAGCATCGATTCTTTGGCATTCAGCTTTTTTTATGGACCAACTCTCACATTCATATGTGACTACCGGAAAAACTATAGCTTTGACTAGACAGACCTTTGTTGACAAAGTAATGTCTCTGCATTTTAATATGCAGTCTAGGTTTGTCATAGCTTTTCTTCCAAGGAGCAAGCACCTTTTAATCTCATGGCTGCAGTCACCATCTGCAGTGATTTTGGAACCTAAGAAAATAAAGTCTGTCACTATTTCCATTATTTCCCAATCTATTGCCATGAAGTGTTGGGACCAGATGCCATGATCTTTATGTTTTGAGTGTTGAATTTTAAGCCAGCTTTCTCATACTCCTCTTTCACTTTCATCAAGAGACTCTTTAGTTCCTCTTTGCTTTCTGACAAAAGGGTGGAGTCATCTCCATATCTGAGGTTATTGATATTTCTCCCAGCAATCTTGATTCCAGCTTGTGCTTCCTCAGTCTGGCATTTTGCATGATGTACTCTGCATATAACTTAAATAAGCAGAGTGACAATATACAGCCTTGACGTACTCCTTTCCCAATTTGGAAGCAGTCCATTGCTGCATATCTGGCTCTAACTGTTGCTTCTTGACCTGCATACAGGTTTCTCAGGAGGCAAGAAAGGTGGTCTGGTATTTCCATCTCTTAAAGAATATTTCAGTTTGTTGTGATCCACATAGCCAAAGGCTTTAGCGTAGTCAATGCAGCAAAAGTAAATTGTCTTTTTCCAGAATTCTTTTGCTTTTTCTACGATCCAATGGATATTGGCTATTTGATCTCTGGTTCCTCTGCCATTTATAAATCTGGCTTGTACATCTGGAAATACTCAGTTCACGTACTGTTGAAGCCTTGCTTGGAGAATTTTGAGCATTACTTTGCTAATATATGAAATGATTGCAGTTGTGCGGTAGTCTGAACATTCTTTGACATTGCCTTTCTTTGGGATTGGAATGAAAACTGACCTTTTCCAGTCCTGTGGAAACTGCTGAGTTTTCCAAATTTGCTGGCATATTGAGTGTAGCACTTTCTCAGCATCCTCTTTTAGGATTTGAAATAGCTCAGCTGGAATTCCGTCACCTCCACTGCCTTCGTTCATAGTGATGCTTCCTAAGGCCCACTTAACTTCACACTCCAGGAATCTGGCTCTAGGTAAGTGATCACACCATCGTGGTTATCTGGGTCATTAAAATATTTTTTGTATAGTTTTCTCTGTGCTTTTGCCACCTTTTCTTAATTTCTTCTGCTTCTGTTAGGGCCATACCATTTCTGTCCTTTATTATGCCCATCTTTGCATAAAATGTCCCCTTGGTATCTCTAATTTTCTAGAAGAGATCTCTAGTCTTTTCCATTCTGTTGTTTTCCTCTATTTCTTTGCATTGATCACTGAGGAAGGCTTTCTTATCTCTCCTTGCTATTCTTTGGAACTCTGCATTCAGATGGATATATCTTTCTTTTTCTCCTTTGCCTTTTGCTTCTCTTCTCTCTCTCTCTCTCTCTCTCTCTCTCTCTCTCTCTTTTTTTTTAATTTGTAGGGCCTTCTCAGACAACCTTTTTGCATTTCTCTTTCTTGGGGATGGTTTTGACCACAGCCTTCTGTAAAGTGTTATGAACCTCCATCCATAGTTCTTCAGGCACTCTGTCTATCAAATTTTATCCCTGGAATCTATGTGTCACGTCCACTATATAATCATAAGGGATTTGATTTAGGTCATTCCTGAATGGTGTAGTCGTTTTCCCTACTTTCTTCAATTTAATTCTGAATTTTGCAATAAGGAATTCATGATCTGACTCACAGTCAGCACCCAGTCTTATTTTTGCTGACTGTATAGAGTTTCTCCATCTTTGGATGCAAAGAACGTAATCAATCCGATTTGAGTGTTGACCATCTGGTGATGTCCATTTGTGGAGTTGTCTCTTGTATTGTTGGAAGAGAGAGTTTGCTATGACCAGGGCATTCTCTTGTCCAAACTCTGTTAGCCTCTATCCTGCTTCATTTTGTACTCCAAGGCCAAGCTGCCTTTAATTGAGTCTCTCCTGCAGAGGCATGGATCAGCAGTGGCCACCATGTGGACAGGGGCTCTGGCTGCAGCAAACCTAGAAGATGCTGCATGTGGCATAACTCTTCTTGAAGAAGGTTGCCTTTAGCCCTATCATAGATCCACCAAGCAGATGGCCCACAAACTGGAAAACAATTGTATCAAAGAAGTTCTCAAACTGTTGCAAAAGTTGTAGGGCCCACAACAGATTCCCCAACCTGGATTTCCGTCAAAGGGACTGAGACTCTAGGGAGCCCTGAGTAATCTAGAGGAAGAGAATAGAAGTCTAGATGTGAGAGGCTCCAAACAGTGGATTAATTGACCAGTAAAAACCATTATCATCCCTCTGTAAGGTAGTTGAGCAGATATCCCAAGAACATTCAATATGTTTATTATGCCCTTTAGCCTGGTAATTCCCATCAGGCCATGTGGAGTAGTGGGTGGCATTAGAGAGCCCTGAGTTCAAATGCCAACATCCCATTTACTAGCTCTCTTGTCTTGGGCAACTTACCATCCTGAACCCCCAATTTCCTTTTTTTACAATTGGGATAATAATGCCCATCCTTTTAAGCTTTCCTAAGGTAAAAGCAATATAATAACTTGAAAAGAAATTTTTGAATATTGAAAGAAAAAAATTCCCCTATCATCAGCTACCCACCTAACATAATTCTTTCTGTGGTTCTGTGCCACTGAGAGTCACTTTTTGAGGCAGGAGCCACAGGCGGTGTTAATAAAGGAGAGAGAATGAAGACAGAAACAGGCTGAGGTCAGAGGCCAGGGTGTGGATTAAGAATAACCATGGGATGGATGAACTGAGGAAGATGAGAAAGCCAGCTAAAGAGGTAGAATAAAGGAGATACCTAATGTGAGTAATAGATAATGGTTAGACAGAACTTGAGGACCAGAAAGTAGAGAGCAAGTTGGAGGACAACAGTGTGCACTAGAGTGGCTTCCTTCCAAAATTTTAAGGCTCTTTCACTTAGGCAGGCTTCAGTGGTCCCAAAGAGCCTTGAAACTGTACTCTTGCCAATTTTTTTGAGTCACATGCATGTGTATTTTGAAAATGCATCTTAGTGTATATACCTTTTTACTTTTTACTGAGTATCTTCAAAATTTTCTGTGTCACAAGTCTTCATAATGATTCCTTTTAGTATCTGCCAAACAGTCCAATTTCACTTGTAGCCCAGAAAACATACCCGTGTGTATTAACTTTTTGCTTCCTTAACTTATTTCCTTAGAATAAAGTGGGATTACTGAGCACGATGGTATGCATCTGTGAATTAACAACCAGAAATGGGCTTTATTTTTCTAAGGAAAGAAATGAACTGCAATTCTTCCCATTCCCTGCCTCTTCTGGAACTGATGAGGAGACCCTATAGAGTTGTGTGCTCCAATATGAGAGCCATTATTCCCATGTGACTGTTAAAACTTAATTTTAAAATTAAACAAAATTCAAAATTCAATTTATCACTTGCATTAGCCATATTTAGAATGCTCAGTAGCTACATGAAACAGAAGACATTAAGAAGACATGGCAAGAATACACAGGCAAATGATACAGAAAAGAGCTTAATGACCCAGATAACTATGATGGTGTGATCACTTACCTAGAGCCAGACAACTTGGAGTGCGAAGTCCAGTGGGCCTGAGGAAGCATTACTACAGGAAAAGTAAGTGGAAGTTATGGAATTCCAGCTGAGCTATTTCAAATCCTAAAAGATGATGCTGAGAAAGTGCTGCACTCAATATGCCAGCAAATTTGCAAAACTCAGCAGTGGCCATAGGACTGGAAAAGGTCAGTTTTCATTCCAATCCCAAATAAAGGCAATCCCAAAGAATGTTCAAACGAATGCAGAATTACACTCATTTCACATGCTAGCAAGGCGATGTTCAAAATCCTTCAAGCCAGGTTTCAACAGTACATCAACAAAGAACTTTCAGATGTATAAGCTGAATTTAGAAAAGGCAGAGGAACCAGAGATCAACTTACCAACATCTGATGGGCCATAGAAAAAGCAGGGTAATTCCAGAAAATAACATCTACATTTGCTTCATTGACTATGCTAAAGTCTTTGACCATGTAGATCACAAGAAACTGGAAAATCCTTAAAAGGATGGGAATACTAGGCCACCTTACCTGCCTCCTGAGAAACCTGTGTGAGGAGAAGAGACAACAGTTAGAACTGGACATGGAACAATGGACTGGTTCCAGATTGGGAAAGGAGTAGGTCAAGGCTGTATGTTGTCACCCTGCTTATTTAACTCACATGCAGAGTATGTCATGGGAGATGCCAGACTGAATGAAGCTCAAGCTGGAGTCAAGATTTCCAGGAAAAATACCAATAACCTCAGATATGCAGATGACACCACCCTAATGGCAGAAAGCAAAGAACTAAAGAGCCTCTTGCTGAAAGTGAAAGAGGAAAATGAAAATGCTGGCTAAAAACCCAACATTCATGAAACTAAGATCATGGCATCTGCCACTTCGTAGCATATAGAAGGGAGAGAAGTGGAAGCAGTGGCAGCTTTTATTTACTTGGGCTCCAAAATCACTGTGGATGGTGACTGGAGCCATGAAATTAAATGACACTTGCCTTTTAGAAGGAAAGCTATTACAAACCTAGTCATATTAAAAAGTAGAGACATTACTTTGCCAACAAATATCCATATAGTCAAAGCTATGGTTTTCCAGTAGTCATGTATGGATGAGAGATTTGGAATATAAAGAAAGCTGAGCACTGAAGAATTGATGCTTTTGAACTGTGGTGTTGGAGAAGACTCTTGAGCATTCCTTAAGGAGATTAAACCAGTCAATCCTAAAGGAAATCAACCTTGAATATTCGTTGCAAGGACTGATGGTGAAGCTGAAGCTCCAATACTGTGGCCACCTAATGCAATCTTGCTCTTTGGAAAAGCCCCTGATGCTGGTAAAGATTGAAGACAGGAGGAGAAGGGGACAAGAGAGGATGAGATGGTTGGATGGCATCACTGGTTCAATAGACATGAGTTTGAGCAATCTCCAGGAAATAGTGAAGAAGATGGAAACCTGGCATCCTGCAGTCCATGGGGTCATAAGGTGTCAGACATGGCCGAGGGACTGAACAATAACAAAGCTACATGTGCCTGGTGTCTACTGTATTATAAAGCATAGGTACAGAAGATTTCCTCCATTGTAGAAAATGTATTGGGTAGTGCTTATCTAGAGGGTTGTTTTTGTGTTTTTTTTTTTTTTTCTGGATATGCGTTATGAGACTTTACTGTTCATTGGGACTGTTTAGCATTTCTGTCTCATGTCCACTAAATGCTAGTGGTACTCTCCCTTGAATCAATCTAACAGCTAAAACCTGACCCACAATTGCAAATGTTCCATCAAGGAACTCAATTACCCACATTTGAGACTCACTGAGCTTTTATGTTAGAAGAATCCCCTACCTTTGTGGGCATATCTTCAGGTTACTTCTGCCTAAAGAGAAGGAAACTTAGAAAGATGACTGAACAAGATAGCCCTGGCTCAGGGCCTAACTTTGTACTCCATTCCCCCTTTTCTTCCTCCTCCTGCTGATCTGTTTCCTCCATTTGGGGGACTGCAGGAACAAGACCCTGCAGATGGAAAAGATCAAAACCCGTTTGAAGGCTGAGTTTGAGGCCCTTGAATCAGAGGAGAGGCACCTGAAGGAATACAAGCAGGAGATGGACCTCCTGCTACAGGAGAAGATGGCCCATGTGGAGGAACTTCGACTCATCCACGCTGATATCAATGTGGTATGTGGCTGGCTGTCTGAAGCCTATTTTTGGGCACTTTGCAGAGGAATAGGCTGTAGTGAGTGCTGTGACCTCTCCTCAAGATGTGTCTGTGGCCAACTTAGGGGAGTAGACATCAGGCTATGGTGAAATGGAAGAATCTAGGAGTTCTGAGATCCAGCCCTTGTTCTGTCACTGATTGACTATGTATCACTGGACAAGTTCCTTCTCTCTGGGGCTCATTTTCCCTCTCTGTGCCATGAGAGGGATTCAGCCACTTCTGAGGTCTTATTCAGCTCTGATGTGCTCTGATTCTGGGAGTTGAGAGCTAGCCTTGGGGAAAAGCAGAGCGGGCAGATGACTCTGGTGGTGGGGTTGGGTGGGGGGACTGAGCAGGCAGATGCCTCTGGGGTCTAACTTAAATTTAGGGCTCCAAAGCTTTCAACCATACCAAACAAATCATCTTTGCCAGCCTATCAAGCTGGGACTCCCTCATTTGAGTCTCTTTTTTGGAGACTCTTAGAATGTGGGGAATGAACTGCCTGCTAAGCTGATAGGTTTCCCACTTTTTAGAGTTATTAAAGCACAGTCTGGATGATCACCTGTCTGGGCAATGGTATTGATGATTTCTTCACCAGGAGGGAGATTGGAAGTGCTGATCAGTAAGGCTCTTTCTAACCCTTAGAGCCTATGATAATGAGAAATAGTTTTGTTTTTAAATTACATTTGAAGGAGCTAAGTTTCCATACTTTGGAAACAAATTTATCTGGCAATATTTATTTCCTGATATTGCCAGGCCTAGGATCTTAAAGAAAATATGAATGCAATTTGAATAATAGTTACTTGGGATTTTCTGTGTCATGAGATCACAGGATATGAGAGTCTTATTAAGATTTGGTAGTTCTGCTACCAGGTAACCAAGGATAGAGAAAAAACAAGATATGAGTCACAAAGGGGCTGAAAATCTGGACCAGTGGATCTCAAACTTGAACATGCCTCATAAGTCATCTAGAGGTCCTATTAAAACACAGATTGTTGGACCCCACCCCAGAATCTCTGTTTGCTTATATCTGGGGATGGTACCTGAGAACTTGCATTCCTAATGAGTTCCCAGCTGATGCTGCTTATCTGGTAACTGCATTTTGGGAAACACTGATCTAGAAGAAGGGCCACTGGCCTAGGAGACAGAAGCCCTGAGGCTTTTTCTAGACTTTGCTCCTAAGAAGCATTTCTCTGAGGAAGTTCCTTCTCTCTGAGTCTCAGTTCTCTGACCTGTAAAATGGTGGTGGTGTGTGTAATGACCATTCCACCTTTAACGTTCTATATTTGAATAATAATTATCATTTTATTGAGCTTTTGGGGGCTTCCCTGGTGTCTCAGTGGTAAAGAATCTGCCTGCCAATGCAGGAGGTGTGGGTATGATCCCAGGGTCAGGAAGATCCTCTGGAGAAGGAAATGGCAACCCACTCCAGTATTTTTCCCTGGGAAATCCCATGGACAGAGGAGCTTGGTGGGCTACAGTCCATAGGGTAGCAAAGAGTTGGACACAGCATAGCAACTAAACACCAACAAACAAAACTGAGCCTTTACTCTGTGGTAGCCCCTATACTGAGAGCTTATATTAATTCAGTCATTGAATCTTCACCAAAATTATATGAGGTAGGTACTATTATTATCACCATTACATAGATGAAGAAACTGAAGCTTGACAAGAGTCACAAAGAATATGTGGTGGGTTGAGGAGTTGATCATAGATTGGTCTGGCTCTGGAGCCTGTGCTTTTAACCACTCAGCTGTAGAGTCTCACTGAGAATCTTGGAGTTTTTTCTGTGTGCCTACCTCATTCTGTGTTCCAGATGGAAAACACTATCAAACAGTCTGAGAATGACCTAAACAAGCTGCTAGAGTCTACCCGGCGGCTACATGATGAGTATAAGCCACTGAAGGAACATGTGGATGCCCTGCGCATGACTCTGGGCCTGCAGAGGCTCCCTGACCTATGTGAAGAGGAGGAGAAGCTCTCCTTGGAGTAAGCTGCCTGCCTCCTGTCCCTGCAACACACACACACATGTGCGTGCACATGCACATATGTATATATACACACATAAAGCCTGTCATAGCCCCAGGCCAGTCAGTGGTTGACTTATTGCATTACCTTGAGTAAGTCTCTGTGTTGGGCTGTTAGATGATTAAACTAGAATTACTAGATGGCATTCAAAGTTCTTTGTGCAGTTTTGAGAATATAGGACTGTGTCTATGACTTTATGTGTCTGTGTGTCTGTGACCCTTAAGATCTAGAAGTCAAGTCAAGGTCTACAAGAGATGTCCAGAAACCTTTGAAAATACAGAAGGGTGAGCTTTCCTGGCCTCCAGGGACTAGCTTAGAATTTTATCTTAAGATTCAGAGTTAAGAATTAGGCTTACTTTAAAGAGACGGAGTTCAGTTCAGTAGAAGGAAGCAAACTTCCTTAAGGTAGAGCAGGTTGCCTGTGGAAGTGATGAGCTTCTTATTCCTACAGGTATGTCATCAGAGGCCTGAGGACACTTAATAGGAATGCTGCAGAGGAACTTGGGGTGGAGGGTAGGCAAATGCCCTTTGAGAACTTAAATAGCCCTGTGATTTCTTGATTTTCCTGAGTCTGTCAGAGCCAGGGAGCAGGAAGATTACCTTTCCCGACAGTGGGCCTAGTATGCATGGAGAAGAACCTTGTGCTGGAGAGGGTGCAGGAACTTTTTACAGTGAACCACAGCCCAACCCTCTTTATTCTGTAGCATGGAGTCCTTAAGAAGGGTAAGATTATCCTTGCTTTCAGAATGATCCAGCTAGTGTTTCTTTTCTCCAAAGTTACTTTGAGAAACAGAAAGCAGAGTGGCAGACAGAGCCTCAGGAGCCCCCGATCCCTGAATCCTTGGCCGCTGCAGCCGCTGCCGCCCAACAACTCCAAGTGGCTAGGAAGCAGGACACTCGACAGACAGCCACCTTCAGGCAGCAGCCCCCACCTATGAAGGTGAGTGAGCTGTGTATTGACTGTGGAGGAAGCAAGGTATCCTCAAGCAGCCCCATGGAAGGTTGGGTCTGGGGCTTTGATCTTATTTGGGGTCTTCCTAAAACAGCTTTTGTTTGGGACACAGAAAAGGGTCGTGTGTGCTAGAGGAGACCCACTGGTCTTGCCTTCCCAGAAGAGTTAGAATGCAGGAATGTCAGTGGGCTCTGCTAAAGTATAACTTTTAAAAAGCTAGAAACATGACTCAGAAAATATATAGTGAGTGTATATCATTAACAAGGGAACAAGCAGCATTACAAATCTGGTTCCAGAAGCACTAGAGGAACAGATAATTATATAGTCAGGAAAGGAAAGGAATGCTGAAATAAGTTTGCAGTGTTAAATCCAGAAATGGTTAGTGTCCTATAGAGCAATAAAACTGTAATCTTTGTGATTACCTTTTCTTTGGAACACACATAATTTGCATCTATACTTGGCAAAAACCATTTGTGCCTTGTTAACATTAAGCCACAGAATCTGGACCTTGAACAATAGTAAATAGTCAAATAGTATGATATGTAATGGAACAGTATTTATACTCAATGGAACAGAATAGAGAGCCCAGAAGTAAACCCTCATACCTACATTCAATGTCTTCAATAAGGAGGAAAGACTACACAATGGAGAAAAGACAGTCTCTTCAGCAAGTGGTGCTGGAAAAGCTGGACAGCTACATGTAAAAGAATGAAATTAGAATACTCCCTCGCACCACGCACAAAAGTAAACTCAAAATGGCTTAAAGACTTAGATATAAGTCATGATACCATACAACTCCTAGATGAGAAGACAGGCAAAAAATTCTCTGACATAAGTCATACCATTGTTTTCTTAGGTCAGTCTCCCAAGGCAACAGAAGTAAAAGCAAAAATAAACAAATGGGACCTAATCAAACTTATAAGCTTTTGCACCACAAAGGAAACCCTAAACAAAAAATGAAAAGCCAAAATGTGAACTAGAAGGAAATATCTGCAAATGATGGGACAAAGGCTTAATACTCAAAATATACAAATAGCTCATACAATCAATAACAAAACAAGCAATCCCATCAAAAAACAGAAGACCTCAATAGACATTTCTCCAAAGAAAATATACCAATAGGCACATAGGCCAATGGACACATGAAAAGATGCTCAACATCACTAATTATTAGAGAAATGCAAATAAAAACTACAATGAGGCATCACCACACACTGACCAGAATGCCATCATTAAAAATTCTACAAGAGTTCTGCTGACCACTGCCAAGGACAGACCTTCTAATCATCTGTTGCAATCCAAGGAGGCCTGTCCACATGGCAGGCAATACTGAGGTTCCACTTAGTCAGATATCTCCACTGTGTTCTTGCACACTGGCTTTTGGAACTCAAGTAAAGGCCCTTTCATTTCAGGTGAAATTCCTTTTGGTAGATTGGACATAGGCTGGTCTTTGGAGAGAGATCAAGCCCTGAGCTTTGGGAGTGGGAGCACTGACTCCAAGACCCTAAACTACCAGAGAACTAACGCGAGGGAGTATCAAATAGTGAGAACTCACACAAAGAAAACCACTTGAATACAAGACCAAGAATCACTCCACCAGCAGTAGCACCCTGTGCAGGATGCCTCATCTAAATAACAAAATAAAAATACAAACCCAATCAGCAGCAAACAGGATTACCACCTCACTCAGCCTTGTCCATCACAGGAAAAAAATATAAACAAACAAAAATTCAGCACCAATATCACCCTATATGAAGCTTACACAAACCACTGGACCAACCTTAGGAGGACAGAAACAAAAAGGAAGAAAGAATTCAATCTCAAAGCCTGGGAAAAGGAGACCTCAAACACAATAAGTTAAAAAAAATAATAATAATGAAAAGGCAGAGAAATACTACACAATGAAGGAACAAACTAGAAACACAGAAGTCCAAATAAATGAAGAGGAAATAGGCAAGCTACCTGAAAAATAATTCAGAATAATGGTAGTAAAGATGATCAAAAACCTTGAAGACAGAATGGAGAAAATGCAAGAGTCAATTAATAAAGACCTAGAAGAATTAAAGAATAAACACAGAGAGACAAAAAACACTACTACTGAAATTAAAAATAGAAGGAATCAATAGCAGAATATCTGAAGCAGAAAAATGAATAGATGAGCTCGAAGACAAAATGGTGGAAATAACCTCTGAAAAGCAGAATAAAGTAAAAAGAATGAAAACATCTGAGGATAGTCTCAGAAATTTCTGGGACAATATCAAATACCAACATTAGAATTATAGGGATCCCAGAAGAAGAAAGGGTATGAGAAAATTTTTGAAGAGATTATAGTTGAAAATTTCCCCAACATAGAAAAGAAAATAGTCAATTTAGTCCAAGAGGCACAAAGAGTCCCATACAGGATAAACCCAAGGAGAAACATGCCAAAACACATATTAATCAAACTGACAAAGACTAAACACACAGAAAGAATATTAAATGCAGCAAGGGAGAAGCAACAAGTAACATACAAGGGAAACCCCATATGCTTAATAGCTGGTCTTTCAAGAGAAACTTTGCAGGCCAGAAGGGAATGGCAGGATATGTTTAAAGTATTGAAATGGATAAATATGCAACCAAGATTATAGTACCTGGCAAGGATCTCATTCAAAATTGATGGAAAGGCTCCAGGCTGCATCACCAGTGGGCGTGGCTGGGAAGAGCTGATCTTCTCCCTCCCAGGCAGATCTCCCTCATTACAGGCATATTCTTTACCAGTTGAGCCACCAGGGAAGCCCAAGAATACTGGAGTGGTTAGCCTATCCCTTTTCTGGCAGATCTTCCTGACCCAGGAATCAAACCAGGGTCTCCAGCATTGCAGGCGGATTCTTTTCCAGCTGAGCTACCAAGGAAGCTCCAAAGGTTGGATTATATATAGTCTCTATTACTCTATTTTCAAGTTCACTAATCTTCCCTTTGTCATCTCCATTGTGCTATGGATCCCATCCAGGGGTAGTCCTAACATGGCAGAGGAATAGGATGGGGAGATCACTTTCTCCCCCACAAAATCATCAAAAGATCATATGAACCCTGAGCGAATTCCACAAAACCACTTCTGAACGCTGGCAAAGGACAACAGGCACCCAGAAAGGCTGCCCATTCTCTTCTAAGGGAGATGTTTTATCATCTGTGCTGTATGGATGGAGAAGTCTAGAGGCTACTCTAAGAATAAGACTGAAAGCCAGAGGCAGGAGGCTTAAATCCAAAACTTAGAGCACCAGAAAACTCCAGACATCAGGGAATCAACAAGAGCTAATCCAAAAGCCTCATACTTACACTAGAACCAAGCTACACCCAAGAGCCAACAAGTTTCAGAGCAAGACATACCAAGTTAATTCTCCAACAATCCAGGAACATAACTCTCAACATTAAAATACAGGCAGCCAAAAGACACACCAAACCCATAGACACATAAAAACTCACTAGTGGACACTTCACTGCACTCCATAGAGAAGAGATTCAGCTCCAACCACCAGAACACCGATGCAGGCTCCCCTAACCAGGAAAACTTGGCAAGCCACTCGTCCAACCCCACTCACAGGAAGTAACCTCCACAATAAAGAGGAACCACAGACTTCCAGCATACAGAAAGGCCACCCCAAACACAGCAATCTAAACAAGATGAAAAGACAGAGAAATATTCAGCAGGTAAAGAAACATGACAAATGCCCAACAAACCAAACAAAAGAGGAGGAGATAGTGAGTCTACCTGAAAAACAATTCAGAATAATGATAATAAAATGATTTTCGTTTCAAAACGAAATGGAGTTACAGATAAATAGTCTGAAAACAAGGATTTAGAAGATGCAAGAAATGTTTAGTAAGGACCTAGAAGAAATAAAAGAGTCAATAAATAATGAATAACACAATAACTGTAATCAAAAGCACTCTGGAGGGAAACAACAGTAGAATAACTGAGGCAGAAGATAGGATAAGTGAGGTGGAAGATAGAATGGTGGAAATAAATGAAGCACAGAGGAAAAAAAGAATCAAAAGAAATGAAGACAACCTCAGAGATTTCTGGGACAATGTTAAACGTCCCAAAATTTGAATCATAGGAGCCCCAGGAGAAGACAAAAAGAAAGGCCATGAGAAACTACTTGAGGAGAAAATAGTTCAAAACTTCCCTAAAATGGAGAAGCAAGAAGCCACCCAAGCCCAAGAAACCCAGAGAGTCCCAAACAGTATAAACCCAAAGCAAAACACCCAAAGAAATGTATTAATAAAATTTAAAAAGATGAAACATGAACAGCAACTATTAAAAGCAGTAAGGGAAAAGCAAGAAATAACACACCAGGGGATTCCCATAAGGATAACAGCTGACCTTTCAATAGAAACTCTTCAGGCTAGAAGGGAATGGCAGGACGTACTTAATGTGATCAAAGAGAAAAATCTACAACCCAGATTACTGTACCCAGCAAGGATCTCATTCAAATATGAAGAGAAATCAAAAGCTTTAGAGATAAGCAAAAGCACAAAAAGCTGAAAGAATTCAGCACCACCAAACCAGCTCTTCAACAAATGCTAAAGGATCTTCTCTAGACAGGAAACACAGAAAAGATATAAAAACTCGAACCCCAAACAACAAAGTAAATGGCAACGGGATCATACTTATCAATAATTACCTTAAATGTAAATGGGTTGAATGCCCCAACCAAAAGACAAAGACTGGCTGAAAGGATACAAAAACAAGACCCCTATATATGCTGTCTACAAGAGACCGACCTCAAACCTAGGGACACATACAGACTGAAAGTGAAAGGCTGGGAAAAGATGTTTCACACAAATGGAGGCCAAAAGAAAGCAGGAGTAGCAATACTCATATCAGATAAAATATACTTTGAAATAAAGGCCGTGAAAAAAGACAAAGGACACTACATGATGATCAAAGGATCACTCTAAGAAGAAGATATAAAATTTATAAAATTTATAAATATATATGTACCCAACATAGGAGCACTGCAATATGTAAGGCAAATGCTAACATGGGAAAGGGGAAAATAACAGTAACACAATAGTAGTGGAAGACTTTAATACCCCACTCACATGTACAGATCAACTAAACAGAAAATTAACAAGGAAACACAAACTTTAAATGATACAATGAACCACTTAGACCTAATTGATATCTATAGGAAATTTCAGCCCCAAAACAATGGATTTCACCTTTTTCTCACGTGCAAATGGAACATTCTCCAGGATAGATCACATCCTGGGCCATAAATCTAGTCTTCGCAAATTTAAAAAAAAAAAAAAAAACCTGAAATCATTTCCAGCCTCCTTTCTGATCACAATGTGGTAAGATTAGATGTCAACTACATGAAAAAAAACTATTTACAAACATATGGAGGCTAAACAACATGCTTCTGAATAACCAACAAATCACAGAAGAAATCAAAAAAGAAATCAAAATATGCATTGAAATGAATGAAAACGAAAACACAACAATCCAAAACCTATGCGATTCAGTAAAAAGTAGTGCTAAGGGGAAGATTCACAGCAATACAAGCTTACCTCAAGGAAGAAGATAAAAATCATATAAATAATCTAACTCTACACCTAAATCAACTATAAAAAGAAGAAATGAAGAATCCCAGGGTTACTAGAAGGAAAGAGATAATAAAAACGAGGGCAGGAATAAATGAAAAAGAAAAAAGGAGACCATAGCAAAAAATCAACAAAGGCAAAAGCTGGTCTTTAAGAAGATAAGTAAAATTGACAAACCATTGGCCAGACTTATCCAGAAAACAAGGAAGAAGAATCAAAACAACTGTATGCCAATAAAATGGACAACTAAGAAGAAACTGACAAATGCTTAGAAAAGTATAACTTTCCAAAACTGAACCAGGAAGAAATAGAAAATCTTAGACTCATCACAAGCACAGATTTCAAAACTGTAATCAGACATCTTCTAACAAACAAAAGCCCAGGACCAGACGGCTTCACAGCTGAATTCTACCAAAAATTTAGAGAAGAGCTAACTCTCACCTGGAAAATTCCATGGACTGAGGAGCCTGGTAGGCTACAGTGCATGGGGTCGCAAAGAGTTGGACACGACTAAGCGACTTCACTTTCACTTTCACTTTCTAACTAACACCTATCCTACTCAAAGTCTTCCAGAAAATTACAGAGGAAGGTAAACTTCCAAACTCATTCTATAAGGCCACCATCACCCTAATACCAAAACCTGACAAAGATGCCACAAAAAAAAGAAAACTACAGGCCAATATCACTGATGAACATAGATGCAAAAATCCTTAACAGAAGTCTAGCAAACAGTATCCAACAACATATAAAAAAGATCATACATTATGACCAAATGGATTTCATCCCAGTGATGCAAGGATTCTTCAATATTTGCAAATCAATCAATGTGATACACCGCATTAACAAATCGAATGATTAAAAACCATATGATTATCTCAATAGATGCAGAGAAAGTCTTTGGCAAAATTCAATATCCATTTATGATCAAAAGAAAAAACCCTCAAGAAAGCAGGACTAGAAGGAACATACCTTAACATAATAAAAGCCATATATGATAAACCCACAGCAAATATTATCCTCAATGGTGAAAAGTTAAAAGCATTTCTCCTAAAGTCAGAAACAAGACAAGAGCGCCCACTCTCAGCACTACTATTCAACATAGTTTTGGAAGTTTTAGCTACAGGAATCAGAGAAGAAAAAGAAATGAAAGGAATCCAGATTGGGAAAGAAGTAATACTCTCACTATTTGCAGATGACATGATCCTCTATATAGAAACCCCTAAAGACTCCACCAGATAATTACTAGAGCTAATTAATGAATATAGTAAAGGTGGAGGATGTAAAATTAACACACATAAATCCCTTGCATTCCTCTATACTAACAATGAGATAACAGAAACAGAAATTAAGGAAACAATTCCATTCATCATTACAATGAAAAGAATAAAATACCTAGAAATAAATCTACCTAAAGAAACAAAACACCTATATATAGAAAACTATAAAACACTGCTGAAATAAAGAGGACACAAATAGATGGAGAAATATACTATGTTCATGGATTGAAAGAATCAATATAGTGAAAATGAGTATACTACCCAAAGCAATCTATAGATTCAGTGGAATCTCTGTCAAGCTACCAACGATATTTTTCAGAGAACTAGAACTAACAATTTCACAATTTGTACGGAAATACAAAAAACCTCAAATGCCCAAAGCAATCTTGACAGAGAAGAATGGAACTGGAGGAATCAACTTGCCTGACTTCAGACTAACCTACAAAGCTGGAGTCAACAAGACAGTATGGTACTGGCACAAAGACAGAAATATCAATCAATGGAACAAAATAGAAAGCCCAGAGATAAATCCACGCATGTATGGATACCTTATCTTCGACAAAGGAGGCAATAATATACAATGGAGAAACGACGATCTCTTTAACAAGTGGTGCTCGGAAAAGTGGTCAACCATTTGTAAAAGAATGAAACTAGAACACTTTCTAACACCATACATAAAAATAAACTCAAAATGAATTAAAGATCTAAATGTAAGACCAGAAACTATAAAACTCCTAGAGGAAAACAGAGGCAAAACACTCTCTGACATAAACCAGAGCAGGATCCTCTATGACCAACCTCCCAGAGTAATGGAAATAAAAGCAAAAATATACAAATGGGACCTAATTAAACTTTAAAAACTTTTGCAAAATGAAGGAAACTATATGCAAGGTGAAAAGACAGCCTTCAGAATGGGAGAAAATAATAGTAAATGAAGGAACTGACAAATTAATCTCAAAAATATACAAGAAACTCCTGAAGCTCAATTCCACAAAATAAATGACCCAATCAAAAATGGACCAAAGAACTTAACAGACATTTCTCCAAAGAAGACATATAGATGACAAACAACACATGAAGAAGATGCTCAACATCACTCATTATTAGAGAAATGCAAACAAAACCTCAATGAGGTACCATGTCAGGCTGGTCAGAATGGCTGCTATCAACAAGTCTCCAAAAAATAAATGTTGGAGAGGGTGTGGAGGAAAGGGAACCCTCTTACACTGTTGGTGGGAATGCAAACTAGTACAGCCACTATGGAGAACAGTGTGGAGATTCCTGAAAAAACTAGAAGTAGAACTGCCATACTACCTAGCAATCCCACTGCTGGGCATACAAACTGGGGAAACCAGAATTAAAAGAGGCATGTGTTCCCCAATGTTCATCACAACACTGTTTTCAACAGTCAGGACATGGAAGCAACCTAGATATCCATTGGCAGACAAATGGATAAGAAAGCTGTGATACATATACACAATGGAATATTCAGTTCAGTTCAGTCACTCAGTCATGTCTGATTCTTTGCGACCCCATGAACTGCAGCACACCAGGCCTCCTTGTTCTAAACCAACTCCCAGAGTTCACCCAAACTCATGTCCACCGAGTCGGTGATACCATCCAGCCATCTCATCCTCTGTCGTCCGCTTCTCCTCTTGCCCCCAATCCTTCCCAGCGTCAGAATCTCTTTCGAATGAGTCTATGCTTCGCATGTGGTGGCCAAAGTATTGGAGTTTCAGTTTTAGCATCAGTCCTTCCAAAGAACACCTAGGGCTGATCTCCTTTAGAATGGACTGGCTGATCTCCTTTAGAATGGACTGGTTGGATCTCCTTGCAGTCCAAGGGACTCTCAAGAGTCTTCTCCAACACCACAGTTCAGAAGCATCAATTCTTTGGCGCTCAGCTTTCTTCACAGTCCGACTCTCACATCCATACATGACCACTGGAAAAATCATAGCCTTGACTAGACGGAAGTTTGTTAGCAAAGTAATCTCTCTGCTTTTGAATATGCTATCTAGGTTGGTCATAACTTTCCTTCCAAGGAGTAAGCATCTTTTAATTTCATGGCTGCAATCACCATCTGCAGTGATTTTGGAGCTCCTGGGCTTCCCTGGTGGCTCAGATGGTAAAGCGCCTGCCTGCAGTGCAGGAGACCCGGGTTCAATCCCTAGGTTGGGAAGATGCCCTGGAGAAGGAAATGGCAACCCACTCCAGTACTCTTCCTGGAAAATTCCATGGACTGAGGAGCCTGGTAGGCTACAGTGCATGGGGTCGCAAAGAGTCGGACACGACTGAGCGACTTCACTTCCACTTTCAAAATAAAGTCTGACACTGCTTCCACTGTTTCCCCGTCTATTTCCCATGAAGTGATGGGACCAGATGCCACGATCTTCGTTTTCTGAATGTTGAGCTTTAAGCCAACTTTTTCACTATCCTCATTTCACTTTCATCAAGAGGCTATTTAATTCTTCTTCATTTTGTGCCATAAGGGTGGCGTCATCTGCATATCTGAGGTGATTGATATTTCTCCTGGCAATCTTGATTCCAGCTGGTGCTTTCCAGCCCAGCATTTCTTATGATATATTCTGCACATAAGTTAAATAATCAGGGTGACAGTATACAGCCTTGACGTACTCCTTTTCCTATTTGGAACTAGTCTGTTGTTCCATGTCCAGTTCTGACTGTTGCTTCCTGACCTGCATACAGTTTTCCCAAGAGGCAGATCAGGTGGTCTGGTATTCACATCTCTTTCATAACTCTCCACAGTTTATTGTAATTCACAAAATCAAAGGCTTTGGCAGAGTCAATAAAGCAGAAATACATGTTTTTTTTGGAACTCTCTTCCATTTTTTGATGATCCAGCAAATGTTGGCAATTTGATCTCTGATTCCTCTGCCTTTTCTAAAATCAGCTTGAAGATCTGGAAGTTCATGGTTCACTTATTGCTGAAACCTGGCTTGGAGAATTTTGAGCATTACTTTACTAGCGTGTGAGATGAGTGCAAATGTGCGGTAGTTGGAGCATTCTTTGGCATTGCCTTTCTTTGGGATTGGAATGAAAACTGACCTTTTCCAGTCCTGTGGCCACTGCTGAGTTTTCCAAATTTGCTGGCATATTGAGTGCAGCACTTTCACAGCATCATCTTCCAGGGTTTGAAATAGGTAAACCAGAATTCCATCACCTCCACTAGCTTTGTTCATAGTGATGCTTTCTAACACCCACTTGACTTCACATTCCAGGATGTCTGGCTCTAGGTGAGTGATCACACCATCATGATTATCTGGGTCGTGAAGATCTTTTTTGTACAGTTCTTCTGTGTATTCTTGCCACCTCTTCTTAATATCTTCTGCTTCTGTTAGGTCCAGACCATTTCTGTCCTTTATCGAGCCTATCTTTGCATGAAATGTTCCCTTGGTATCTCTCATTTTCTTGAAGAGACCTCTAGTCTTTCCCATTCTATTGTTTTCCTCTATTTCTTTGCATTGATCATTGAAGAAGGCTTTCTTATCTCTTCTTGCTATTCTTTGGAAGTCTGCATTCAGATGCTTATATCTTTCCTTTTCTCCTTTGCTTTTTGCTTCTCTTCTTTTCACAGCTATTTGTAAGGCCTCCTGAGACAACCATTTTGCTTTTATGCATTTTTTTTCCATGGGGTTGTCTGGATCTCTGTCTCCTGTACAATATCACGAACCTCCGTCCATAGTTCACCAAGCACTCTATCTATCAGATCTATTTCCTTAAATCTATTTCTCACTTCCACTGTATAATCATAAGGAATTTGATTTAGGTCATACATGAATGGTCTATTGGTTTTCCCTTCTTGCTTCACTTTAAGTATGAATTTGGCCATAAGGAACTCATGATCTGAGCCACAGTCAGCTCCCGGTCTTGTTTTTGCTGACTGTATAGAGCTTCTCCATCTTGGCTGCAAAGAATACAATCAGTCTGATTTTGGTGTTGACCATCTTGTGACATCCATGTGTAGAGTCTTCTCTTGTGTTGTTGGAAGAGGGTGTTTGCTATGACCAGTGCATTCTCTTGGCAAAACTCTGTTAGCCTTTGCCCTGCTTCATTCCATATTCCAAGGCCAAATTTGCCTGTTACTCCAGGTGTTTCTTAACTTCCTGCTTTTGCATTCCAGTCTGCTATAATGAAAAGGACATCTTTTGGGGGGTGTTAGTTCTAAAAGGTCTTGTAGGTCTTCATAGAACCATTCAAATTCAGCTTCTTCAGCATTACTGGCTGGAACATAGGCTTCGGTTACTGTGATATTGAATGGTTTGCCTTGGAAATAAACAGAGGTCATTCTGTCGTTTTTGAGATTGCATCCAAGTACTGCACTTTGGACTCTTTTGTTGACCATGATAGCTACTCCATTTCTTCTAAGGGATTCCTGCCCGCAGTAGTAGATACCATGGTCACCTGAGTTAAATTCACCCATTCCAGTCCATTTTAGTTCACTGATTCTTAGAATGTCGACGTTCACTCTTGCCATCTCCTGTTTGACCACTTCCAATTTGCCTTGATACATGGACCTAACATTCCAGGTTCCTATGCAATATTGCTGTTTACAGCATTGGACCTTGCTTCTATCACCAGTCACATCCACAACTGGGCATTGTTTTTGCTTTGACTCCATCCCTTCATTCTTTCTGGAGTTATTTCTCCACTGATCTCCAGTAGCATATTGGGCACCTACTGACCTGGGGAGTTCCTCTTAAAGCATCCTTTCATTTTGCCTTTTCATACTGTTCATGGGGTTTTCAAAGCAACTATACTGAAGTGGTTTGCCATTCCCTTCCTCAGTGGACCACATTCTGTCAGACCTCTCCACCATGACCCTCCCGTCTTGGGTGGCCCCACAGGGCATGGCTTAGTTTCACTGAGTTAGACAAGGCTGTGGTCCATGTGTTCAGATTGACTAGTTTTCTGTGATTATGATTTGAGTGTCTACCCTCTGATGACTCTCAGAACACCTACCATCTTACTTGGGTTTCTGTTACCTTGAACATGGAGTATCTCTTCACGGCTGCTCCAGCAAAGCGCAGCCACTGCTCCTTATCTTGGACGAAGGGTATCTCCTCACATCAGCCCCTCCTAATCTTGAATGTGGAGTAGCTCCTCTCAGCCCTCTTGTACCCGCGCAGCCACTGCTCACTTTTACTATGGTCATCTGGGGTGGCAGCGGTTCCAGCTTGGTCTCTGTTGGGCAGCCGGGCCTGGGGCTCCACAACCTTAGCCCCCTCACCTATGCTGCCTCCTTAGGGTGCTGCGATCCCAGGCCTAGAGGATCAGGGGAGGCTTGGTCTCAGGAGCACAGTGGTGGAGAGCAAGCTGCCAGCTTGCCAGTAATGGAATTACTCAGCTATTTAAAAAGAATGCATTTGAATCAGTTCTAATGAGGTGGATGAAACAGGAGCCTCTTATACATAGTGAGTGAAGTCACTCACTTGTGTCAGACTCTGCAACCCCATGGATTGTAGCCTACCAGCCTCCTCTGTCCATGGGATTTTCCAGATAAGAATACTTGAGTGGGTTGCCATTTCCTTCTTCAGGGGATCTTCCCAGCACAGGGATCAAACCCAGGTCTCCTGCATTGTAGGCAGATTCTTTTACCATCTGAGCCACCAAGGAAGTCTGACATTTATACTGAAGAAAGTTCGAAAGAAAAACATCAATATAGTATATTAATGCATATACATGGAATTTAGAAATAGGGTAATGATGACCCTATATGTAAGACACCAAAAGAGACTCAGATGTAAAGAATAGTCTTTTGGACTCTGTAGGAGAAGGCAAGGGTGGGATGATTTGAGAGAATAGCACTGAAACATGTATATTATCATATGCAAAATAGATATCCAGTCCTGGTTCGATGCATGAGACAGGGTACTCAGGGCTGGTGCACTGGGATGACCCTGAGGGATGGGATGGGGAGGGAAGTGGGAGGGAGTTTAGGATGGGGAACAAATGTACACCCATGTCTGATTCATGTCAATGTATGGGGAAAACTGCTACAAGATTTTATTTATTTATTTATTTATTAGTTTTTTATTTTTTAAATTTTAAAATCTTTAATTCTTACATGCGTTCCCAAACATGAACCCCCCTCCCACTTCCCTCCCCATAACATCTTTCTGGGTCATCCCCATGCACCAGCCCCAAGCATGCTGTATCCTGCGTCAGACATAGACTGGCGATTCAATTCTTACATGATAGCATACATGTTAGAATGCCATTCTCCCAAATCATCCCACCCTCTCCCTCTCCCTCGGAGTCCAAAAGTCCGTTATACACATCTGTGTCTTTTTTCCTGTCTTGCATTCAAGGTCGTCATTGCCATCTTCCTAAATTCCATATATATGTGTTAGTATACTGTATTGGTGTTTTTCTTTCTGGCTTACTTCACTCTGTATAATCGGCTCCAGTTTCATCCATCTCATCAGAACTGATTCAAATGAATTCTTTTTAACGGCTGAGTAATACTCCATTGTGTATATGTACCACAGCTTTCTTATCCATTCATCTGCTGATGGACATCTAAGTTGTTTCCATGTCCTGGCTATTATAAACAGTGCTGCGATGAACATTGGGGTACATGTGTCTCTTTCAATTCTGGTTTCCTTGGTGTGTATGCCCAGCAGTGGGATTGCTGGGTCACAAGGTAGTTCTATTTGCAATTTTTTAAGGAATCTCCACACTGTTCTCCATAGTGGCTGTACTAGTTTGCATTCCCACCAACAGTGTAGGAGGGTTCCCTTTTCTCCACACCCTCTCCAGCATTTATTGCTTGCAGATTTTTGGATCGCAGCCATTCTGACTGGTGTGAAGTGGTACCTCATTGCGGTTTTGATTTGCATTTCTCTAATAACGAGTGATGTTGAGCATCTTTTCATGTGTTTGTTAGCCATTCGTATGTCTTCTTTGGAGAAATGTCTATTTAGCTCTTTGGCCCATTTTTTGATTGGGTGGTTTATTTTTCTGGAATTGAGCTGCATAAGTTGCTTGTATATTTTTGAGATTAGTTGTTTGTCAGTTGCTTCATTTGCTATTATTTTCTCCCATTCAGAAGGCTGTCTTTTCACCTTGCTTATATTTTCCTTTGTTGTGCAGAAGCTTTTAATTTTAATTAGATCCCACTTGTTCATTTTTGCTTTTATTTCCAGAATTCTGGAAGGTGGATCATAGAGGATCCTGCTGTGATTTATGTCTGAGAGTGTTTTGCCTATGTTCTCCTCTAGGAGTTTTGTAGTTTCTGATCTTACATTTAGATCTTTAATCCATTTTGAGTTTATTTTTGTGTATGGTGTTAGAAAGTGATCTAGTTTCATTCTTTTACAAGTGGTTGACCAGTTTTCCCAGCACCACTTGTTAAAGAGATTGTCTTTACTCCATTGTATATTCTTGCCTCCTTTGTCAAAGATAAGGTGTCCATATGCGTGTGGATTTATCTCTGGGCTTTCTATTTTGTTCCATTGATCTATATGTCTGTCTTTGTGCCAGTACCATACTGTCTTGATGACTGTGGCTTTGTAGTAGAGCCTGAAGTCAGGCAGGTTGATTCCTCCAGTTCTATTCTTCTTTCTCAAGATTGCTTTGGCTATTCGATGTTTTTTGTATTTCCATACAAATCTTGAAATTATTTGTTCTAGTTCTGTGAAAAATGTGGCTGGTAGCTTGATAGGGATTGCATTGAATTTGTAAATTGCTTTGGGTAGTATACTCATTTTCACTATATTGATTCTTCCGATCCATGAACATGGTATATTTCTCCATCTATTAGTGTCCTCTTTGATTTCTTTCATCAGTGTTTTATAGTTTTCTATATATAGGTCTTTAGTTTCTTTAGGTAGATATATTCCTAAGTATTTTATTCTTTTCGTTGCAATGGTGAATGGAATTGTTTCCTTAATTTCTTTTTCTACTTTCTCGTTATTCGTGTATAGGAATGCAAGGGATTTCTGTGTGTTGATTTTATATCCTGCAACTTTACTATATTCATTGATTAGCTCTAGTAATTTTCTGGTGGAGTCTTTAGGGTTTTCCATGTAGAGGATCATGTCATCTGCAAACAGTGAGAGTTTTACTTCTTCTTTTCCAATTTGGATTCCTTTTATTTCTTTATCTGCTCTGATTGCTGTGGCCAAAACTTCCAGAACTATGTTGAATAGTAGCGGTGAAAGTGGACACCCTTTTCTTGTTCCTGACTTTAGGGGAAATGCTTTCAATTTTTCACCATTGAGGATAATGTTTGCTGTGGGTTTGTCATATATAGCTTTTATTATGTTGAGGTATGTTCCTTCTATTCCTGCTTTCTGGAGAGTTTTTATCATAATGGATGTTGAATTTTGTCAAAGGCCTTCTCTGCATCTATTGAGATAATCATATGGTTTTTATTTTTCAATTTGTTAATGTGGTGAATTATATTGATTGATTTAGGGCAGAAATAAATGCAAAAGAAACAAAAGAGACCATAGCAAAAATCAACAAAGCCAAAAGCTGGTTCTTTGAAAGGATAAATAAAATTGACAAACCATTAGCCAGACTCATCAAGAAGCAAAGAGAGAAAAATCAAATCAATAAAATTAGAAATGAAAATGGAGAGATCACAACAGACAACACAGAAATACAAAGGATCATAAGAGACTACTATCAGCAGTTGTATGCCAATAAAATGGACAACGTGGAAGAAATGGACAAATTCTTAGAAAAGTACAATTTTCCAAAACTGAACCAGGAAGAAATAGAAAATCTTAACAGACCCATCACAAGCATGGAAATTGAAACTGTAATCAGAAATCTTCCAGCAAACAAAAGCCCAGGTCCAGACGGCTTCACAGCTGAATTCTACCAAAAATTTCGAGAAGAGCTAACACCTATCCTCCTCAAACTCTTCCAGAAAATTGCAGAGGAAGGTAAACTTCCAAACTCATTCTATGAGGCCACCATTACCCTAATACCAAAACCTGACAAAGATGTCACAAAAAAAGAAACTACAGGCCAATATCACTGATGAACATAGATGCAAAAATCCTCAACAAAATTCTAGCAATCAGAATCCAACAACACATTAAAAAGATCATACACCATGACCAAGTGGGCTTTATCCCAGGGATGCAAGGATTCTTCAATATCTGCTACAATATTTTAAAGTAATTATCATCCCATTAAAATTAATTAATTAATTTTTAAAAATTGATGGAGAAATGAAAAGGTTTTCAGACAAGCAAAAGTTATGAGAATTCAGTACCACCAAACCAGTTTTACAACAAATGTTAAAGGAAATTGTATAGCCAAGAAATACACGGGAAGTAGAAACATCTATAAAATCGACCCCCAACGATTAAGAAAATGGCAATGGGAACATATATATCAATAATTACTTCAAATGTAAATAGATTAAATGCTTCAACCAAAGACACAGACTGGCTGAATGGATTTTTAAAAAGACCCATATATATACTGTCTACAAGAAACCACTTGAGACCTAAAGACACATATAGACTGAAAGTGAGATGATGGGGAAATATATTTCATGCAAATAGGAAGCAAAAGAAAGTTGGAGTAGCCATCCTCATATCAGACAAAATAGACCTTAAAATAAAGAAGATTACAGGAATTAAGGACACTACATAATGATCAAGGGATCAATCCAAAAGGAAGACAAAACAATTGTAAATATCTATGGATCCAAATGGAGAAGGTGATGGCATCCCACTCCAGTACTGTTGCTTGGAAAATCCCATGGACAGAGGAGCCTGGTAGGCTGCAGTCCATGGGGTCACAAAGAATCAGACACGACTGAGTGACTTCACTTTCACTTTTCAGTTACATGCATTGGAGAAGGAAATGGCAACCCACTCCAGTGTTCTTGCCTGGAGAATCCCAGGGACAGGGGAACCTGGTGGGCTGCCATCTATGGGGTTGCACAGAGTTGGACACGACTGATGTGACTTGGCAGCAGCATGCATCCAAAATAGGAGTACCTCAATACATAAAAAAATTAAACACTAACACATAAAAGGAGAAATTGACAGTGACACAATAATAGTAGGAGACTTTAACACCCCACTCACACCAATGGGCAGATCATGAAAACAAAATTAATAAGGAAACTCAAGTCTTATATGATACCTTAGATGAGATAGATCTCATTGATATCTTCAGGACATTTCATCCAAAGGCAAAAGAATACAACTTCTTCTCAAGTGCACATGGAACATTCTCCAGAATGGACCACATCTTTAGTCACAAATCAAGCCTCAGTAAATAAGAAAATTGAAATCATATCAAGCATCTTCTCTGACCAAAATGCTATGAGACTGGATATCAATTACAAGAAAAAAAAACTGTAAGAAACACAAACAAATGGAGATTAAACAACACGTTTCTAAATAACCAGCAGTTTACTGAAGAAATCAAAAGGGAAATCAAAAAATTTCTAGAAACAAATGACAATGCAAACACACAATTCAAAACCCATGGGATGCAGCAAAAGGAATTCTAAGAGTAAAGTTTATAGCAATACAATCCTACCTCAAGAAACAAACAAACAAAAAGCATTGAATAGACAATGTAACTTTACACCTAAAACAACTGGGGAAAAAAAGAAAAAAATATTAGAAGGAAAGAAATCATAAAGATCCAAGCAGAAATAAATGAAAAAGCAATTTAAAAAAAAACAATAGTAAAGATTAATAAAACTAAAAGCTGGTTCTTTGAGAAGAAAAACAAAATTGACAAGCCTTTAGCCAGATTCATCAAAAAAAAAGAGAATAATCAAATCAACAAAATTAGAATTGAAAAAGGAGACATTACAACAGACCATGAAAAAATACAAAGAATTATAAGGGACTACTATGAACAACTATATGGCAATAAAATGGGTAACCTGGAAGAAATGCACAGATTCTTAGAAAAGTTCATCTTCCAAGACTGAACCAGGAATAAATAGAAATTATGAATAACCCAATTACAAGCACTGAAAATGAAGCTGTGATTTAAAAAAAAATCTCCCAGAAAACGAAAGCCCAGGACCAGATGGCTTCACAGGAGACTTTTATCAAACATTTAGAGAAAAGCTAATGCCTATTCTTCTAAAGCTCTTTCAAAAAATTGCAGAGGAAGGAACACTTCCAAACTCATTGTAAGAGGTCATCATCACCCTGATACCAAAACCAGACAAAGATGCCACAAAAAGAGAAAACTACAGGCCAATATCACTGATGAACAGAGATGCAAAAATCCTCAACAAAATTTTTGTAAACAATTCAGCAGCACATCAAAATTTCAAAAACCATGATCAAGTTGGGTTTATTTCTGGAATGCAAGGATTCTTCAATATATGTAAAGCAAACTGTGTGATATTCTATGTAAACAAATTGAAAGATAAAAACCATATGATAATCTCAATAGATGAAAAAAAAAAAGCCTCTGAAAAAAATTCAGCACCCATTTGTGATTAAAAGTCCTCAAAAGCTGGGCATAGAAGGAACCTACCTCAACACAGTAAAGGCCATTTATGATAAGCCTACAGCAAACATTATTTTCAAGGGTGAATAACTGAAAGCATTCCCCCTAAGATCAGGAACAAGACAAGGGTGTCCACTCCAACACTACTGGTCAACATAGTTCTGGAGGACCTAGCTACAACAATCAGAGAAGAAAAAGAAAACGAATCCAGATCAGAAAAGAAGAAATAAAGCTCTCACTGTATGCAGATGGCATGATACTGTATATAGAAAACTCTAAAGATAGTATCAGAAAATTACTAGAGCTAATCACTGAATTTAGCAAAGTTGCAGGATACGAAATCAATACACAGAAATCACTTGCATTTCTATATATTAACAATGGAAAACCAGAAATAGAAACTAAGGAATCAATCCCATTCACCACTGCAACAAAAAGAATTAAACATCTAGGAATAAACTTATCTATGGAAACAAAAGAACTGTACACAGAAAATTATAAGACACTAATGAAAGAAATCAACGATGACATAAACAGAGAGATATTCCATTTTCCTGGGTAGGAAGAATCAATATTGTGAAAATGACTATACTACCAAATGCAATCTACAGATTCAGTGTTTCCCCTCTCAAATGACCAATGGCATTTTTCACAGAACTAGAAAAAATATTTCAAAATTCATATGGAAACACAAAAGACCCCGAATAGCCAAATTAGTCTTAAGAAAGAAGAATGGAGCTGGGGGAATCAACCTTCCTGACTTCAGATTATACTACAAAGCTATGGTCATCAAGACAGTATGATACTGGCACAAAAAGAGAAATATAGACCAATGGAATAAGATTGAAAGCCCAGAAATAAACCCATGCACATATGGGTACCTTATTTTTTACAAAGGAGGCAAGAAAACACAATGGGGCAAAGATAACCCCTTCAATAAATGGTGCTTGGAAAACTGGACAGCTACATGTAAAAGAATGACATTAGAACACTTACTAACACCATACACAAAGATAAACTCAAAATGTATTAAAGACCTAAGTGTAAAACCAGAAACTATAAAACTCCTAGAGGAAAACATAGGCAGAACACTCGATGACATAAATCAAGGCAAGATCCTCTATGAACCACCTCTTCCATTCAGTTCAGTCACTCAGTCGTGTGCAACTCTTTGCGACCTCATGAACCACAGCACGCCAGGCCTCCCTGTCCATCACTAACTCCCAGAATACACCCAAACTCTTGTCCATTGTGTCAGTGATGCCATCAAACCATCTCATCCTCTGTCGTCCCCTTCTCCTCCTGCCCTCAGTCTTTCTCAGCATCAGAGTCTTTTCAAATAAGTCAGCTCTCCGCATCAGGTGGCCAAAGTATTGGGGCTTCAGCTTCAACATCAGTCCCTCCAATGAACACTCAAAACTGATCTCCTTTAGGATAGACTGGTTAGATTTCCTTGCAGTCCAAGGGACTCTCAAGAGTCTTCTCCAACACCACAGTTAAAAAGCATCAATTCCTTAAAGCTCAACTTTCTTTATAGTCCAACTTTCACATCCATACATGACTACTGGAAAAACCATAGCCTTTACTAGACAGACATTTGTTGGCAAAGTAATGTTTCTGCTTTTCAATATGCTGCCTAGGTTGGTCATAACTTTCCTTCCAAGGAGCAAGCATCTTTTAATTTCATGGCTGCAATCACCATCTGCAGTGATTTGGGAGCCCACAAAAATAAAGTCAGCCACTGTTTCCCCATCTATTTGCCATGAAGTGATGGGAAAGGATGCCATGATCTTAGTTTTCTGAATATTGAGCTTTAAGCCAACGTTTTCACTCTCCTCTTTCACTTTCATCAAGAGGCTCTTTAGTTCTTCTTCATTTTCTGCCATAAAGGTGGTGTCATCTGCATAACTGAGGTCATTGATATTTCTTCTGGCAATCTTGATTCCAGCTTGTGCTTCCTCCAGCCCAGCATTTCTCGTGATATACGTTGCATATAAGTTAAATAAGCAGGGTGACAATATACAGCCTTGACTTATACTTTTTCCTATTTTGAACCAGTCTCTTGTTCCATGCCCAGTTCTAACTGTTGCTTCCTGACCTGCATACAGGTTTCTCAAGAGGTTCCATTACTCTAAAAACCACCTCTTAGAGTAATGGAAAGAAAAACAAAAGTAAACAAGTGGGACCTGATTAAACTTAAAATCTTTTCACAGGAAAGGGAACTATAAGCAAGGTGAAAAGATAGCCCTCAGAATCGGAGAAAATAATAGCAAATGAAACAACTGACAAAAGATTAATTTCCAAAATATACAAACAGGTCATACAACTGAATGCCAGAAAAACAAACAACCCAATCAAAAAGTGAGAAAAATACCTAAACAGACATCTCTCCAAAGAAGACATACCGATGGCTAACAAACACATGAAAAGATCCTCAACATCGCTCGTTTTTAGAGAAATGCAAATCGAAACTACAATGAGATATCACCTCACACTGGTCAGAATAGCCATCATCAAAAAGTCTACGAACAATAAATGCTGGAGAGTGTGTGGAGAAAAGGGAATGCTCTTGCACTGTTGGTGGGAATGTAAATTGATACAGGCACTATGGAAGACGGTATGGAGATTCCTTTAAAAACTAGGAATAAAACCACCATATGACCCAGCAATCCCATTCCTAGGCATATGCCCTGATGAGACCAAAATTGAAAAAGACACATGTATACCATTTTTCACTGCAGCATTATTTGCAGTAGCTAGAACATGGAAGCAACCTAGATGTCCATCGATAGATGAATGGATAAATAAGTTGTGGTATATATACACAATACCCAGCCACAACAATGAACACATTTGAGTAAGTTCTGATGAGGTGGATGGACCTAGAACCTATTATACAGAGTGAAGTATGACAGAAAGCGAAAGATAAATTCTGTATTCTAATATATATATACGGAATCTAGAACAATGGCACTGAAGAATTTATTTTCTGGGCAACAGTGGAGAAACAGACATAGAGAATAGACTTATGGATTTGGGGAGAGGGGAAGAGAGAGTGAGATGTGTGGAAAGAGTTACCTGGAAACTTACATTACCATATGTAAAATAGATAGGCAAAGGAAATTTGCTGTATGGCTCAGGCAACCAAACACAGGCTCTGTATCAATCTAGAGCTGTGGGATGAGGCGGGAGATGGGAGGGAGGTTCAAAAGGGCGGGGATATATGTTTACCTATGGCTGATTCATGTTGAGGTCTGACAGAAAACAAAATTCTGTAAAGCAATTATCCTTCAATAAAAAAAGTAAAAATAAAAAATTCTACAGATAGCAAATGCTCAAGAATGTGTGGAGAAAAGAGAACCCTCCTGAAATATTGGTGGGAATGTAAATTGGCACATCCTCTATGTAGAACAGTATGGAAATCCCTTTAAAAACTAAAATTTGTGTTACCATCAGTTCAGTTCAGTTCAGTTCAGTCGCTCAGTCATGTCCAACTCTGCGACCCCATGAATCGCAGCACGCCAGGCCTCCCTGTCCATCATCAACCCCCAGAGTTCACTCAGATTCACATCCATCGAGTCAGTGATGCCACCCAGCCATCTCATCCTCTGTTGTCCCCTTTTCCTCCTGCCCCCAATCCCTCCCAGCATCAAAGTCTTTTCCAATGAGTCAACTCTTCGCACGAGGTGGCCAAAGTACTGGAGTTTCAGCTTTAGCATCATTCCTTCCAAAGAACACCCAGAACTGATCTCCTTTAGAATGGACTGGTTGGATCTCCTTGCAGTCCAAGGGACTCTCAAGAGTCTTCCCCAACACCACAGTTCAAAAGCATCAATTCTTCAGCGCTCAGCATTCTTCACAGTCCAACTCTCACATCCATACATGACTACTGGAAAAACCATAGCCTTGACTAGACGGACCTTAGTTGGCAAAGTAATGTCTCTGCTTTTGAATATACTATCTAGGTTGATCATAACTTAGCTTCCAAGGAGTAAGCGTCCTTTAATTTCATGGCTGCAGTCACCATCTGCAGTGATTTTGGAGCCCCCAAAAATAAAGTCTGACACTGTTTCCACTGTTTCCCCATCTATTTTCCATGAGGTGATGGGACTGGATGCCATGATCTTCGTTTTCTGAATGTTGAGCTTTAAGCCAACTTTTTCACTCTCCTCTTTCACTTTCATCAAAAGGCGTTTTAGTTTCTCTTCACTTTCTGCCATAAGGGTGATGTCATCTGCATATCTGAGGTTATTGATGTTTCTCCCGGCAATCTTGATTCCAGCTTGTGTTTCTTCCAGTCCAGCATTTCTCATGATGTACTCTGCATAGAAGTTAAGTAAGCAGGGTGACAATATGCAGCCTTGATGTACTCCTTTTCCTATTTGGAACCAGTCTGTTGTTCTATGTCCAGTTCTAACTATTGCTTCCTGACCTGCATACAGATTTCTCAAGAGGCAGGTCAGGTGGTCTGGTATTCCTATCTCTTTCAGAATTTTCCACAGTTTATTGTGATCCACACAGTCAAAGGCTTTGGCATAGTCAATAAAGCAGAAATAGATGATTTTCTGTAACTCTCTTGCTTTTTCCATAATCCAGCGGTTGTTGGCAATTTGATCTCTGGTTCCTCTGCCTTTTCTAAAACCAGCTTGAACATCAGGAAGTTCACAGTTCACGTACTGCTGAAGCCTGGCTTAGAGAATTTTGAGGATTACTTTACTAGCATGTGAGATGAGTGCAATTGTGCGGTGGTTTGAGCATTCTTTAGCATTGCCTTTGTTTGGTATTGGAATGAAAACTGACCTTTTCCAGTCTTGTGGCCACTGCTGAGTTTTCCAAATTTGCTGGCATATTATCCTGCAATATGACTCCTGGGCATATACCCAGAAAAAAACTCTAATTCGAAAAGATGTATGCACTACAATGTTAATGGCAGCACTACTTACAATAGCTAAGACATGAAAGCAACCTAGATGCCCATCAACAGATGAATAGATAAAGAAGATGTGGTACATGTATACAGTGGAATGCTATCAGCCAGAAGTAATGCTGCTTGGACTTCAAGGAGATCAAACCAGTCAATCCTAAAGGAAATCAGTCCTGAATATTCATTAGAAGGACTAATGCTGAAGCTAAAACTCCAATCCTTTGGCCACCTGATACAAAGAACTGACTCTTTGGAAACGACCTTGATGCTGGGAAAGATTCAAGGCAGGAAGAAAAGGGGGGTGACAGAGGATGAAATGGTTGGATGGTATCACTGACTCGATGGATATGAGTTTGAGCAAGCTCCAGGAGTTTGTGATGGACAGGGAAGTCTGGCATGCTGCAGTCCATGGGGTTGCAGAGAGTTGGATATGACTGAGCAACTGAACTGAACTGAATGCTACTTGCAGCCACATGGATACACCTAGACATTAACATACTAAGTGAAGTCAAACAAAGACAAATACCATGTGATATCACTTATATGTGGAATCGAAAATATGATAACAAATGAACTTACTTTCAAAACAGAAACAGACTCGTAGACATAGAAAACAAAATCATGGTTACCAAAGTGGAAAGGGGATGAGACAGGGATAAATTAAGAGTTTGGGATTAGCAGACACAAACTACTATATATAAAATAGGTAAACAACAAAGTCCTACTCCATATCACAGGGAAATATATCCAATATCCTGTAATAAAGCACAATGGAAAATAACATGAAACACACACACATATATATACACACACATACATATATATATGCATATATGCATATATATATATATATCACTTTGTTGCACACCAAAAATTAACACAACATTACAAATCAACTATACTTCATTAAAAAAAAAGGTAGTAAATCGTCAAAAGGAGGAAGGGTCAGCAAACCAGAACCCACAAGCCAAGTGTGACCTGTTTCCTGTTTCTGTAAATAAAATTTTATTCGCCCCCAGACATGCCTGTTTGTTTATGTATTGTCTATATCTTCTTTTATGTGAAACAGAGCTGATGGTTGCAATTAAAATCATATGAACTGAAAAGGTCTAAAATATTATCTTGGCCTTTACAAAAAAAGTTTACTGATACCTGTCCTGGAGAATTAAATAATCTTTGAGTGGGCCTGATAGACCATGCTCCAGTATAATGCTTAATGGGTATACAATTCACATTTTGCCTTATTGCCAAGTTTTGGATATTCTTCCTAAATACCCCTCTTTGAATCTCACTCCCTTATATCCATTACATCCCTTACATCCAGCGCAGATCTCCCTACTTGGGTCTCACTCATTGATTTCTGCTCCTTCCTAACAGGAAATCATAACTGCTTTTGGAGCCCTGGGAGATCAGAAGGATGAACCATGGCCTGGAAGAATCTGACCACTAACTTTCTTTGTCTGTGTCTCTCACCAGGCCTGCCTGTCATGTCATCAACAAATTCACCGGAATGCACCTATATGCCCTCTGTGCAAAGCCAAGAGTCGGTCCAGGAATCCCAAAAAGCCAAAACGGAAGCAGGATGAATGAAGAGAGGGAGAACACTTAGAGCTCTACAGCTCATAACCCCTCCCCTTGACCAGAGTGATTGATGTCTCCATGTGAAAGAACCCTTCCCCACTTCTATTTAATGTGATAGAAGCACAACCCCCCTTTCACTTTGCTTTTATTTCTTTCTGCTGTCAGACTTTCTGGTTTAGGAAGAGATGTTGTTCAGGTGCTAATGACAGTTGTGTCTGAAGATCCCTTCTCTCTCACCCACATTTTAACCCCTGCCCTTGTTAGGAGACAAAGGAAGGGCAGAAATCCCAGATGTGATTCTCTGTCTCTTGCTTCTGAGGCCTAGTGCCTAAGGCCTGAGGGCTGAGTAGTCCCATATCCTTTTTCAGGTGAAGGTTCCAATGTTTCCCCTCCCTGTACTTTACTTTAGGCTCTGAAGGGACAACATTCTTTTTTCTGGACTTTCCAGTAGGTTTGGTGCATATATCTCCCCCACTCCCACCCTCATCTCATCCTCAAGGGCCAGAGGCAGCTTGGACAAGCTCTCCTTTTTGTATTAATTCGGGAGGCCTAGCTGTTTTATTAGAGTTTACCACCCCATTACCCCCTACCCTGACAGTTTCCCAGATATACTAAAGTTCTCAGGTACCAGGTTATGTGTCTGAGAACCCTAAAATCTGTGGACTTTTCTCCAATAATAACCCTAGCTTTTGAAAATTAGTAGTAGATGTTCCCCACAGTGAAATCAAGGAGCCAGACCTACTCTGCAAGTCCTGCCTAATTTGTTTCCTAAGTCTGAGGGCTCTGCTATAGGGGCTGTGTTAGGCTGGAGAGAATCCAGGATGACATTTGTGTTACTTTTTGTTCAAAACCTTTTAACACTTTACTCCAATGGTGTATCTTAGAGTTCAGAGTAACGGGTTGTGATTCAAGTGAATGCCAGTCACTACCATGCAGGTAGGTGAGACCTCTACTTCAGTCATCCCTCCCTCTCTTGGGTTGGCTCTCTTCTCTAAGGCAGCCTCAGCTCAGGTCAGCTTTTGGTGACTCCCTTTCCAGTGAATTGTGCAGGTGACTTTCCCTCTGAGAAGAAAAGATTCCAGTTTCCCCTAAGCCCTACACCTCTTCCTCTTAAACTTAAGGGATGGGACGGGGACTGACTGAAAAAATGTTGGCTTCAGGTATCAGGCCCTGGCTGGGTAGGGGAGGATATTTTTCCTTCCTTTCTTAACTGTACTTTTAAGTTACCACAGTGTCTGTGTGTTCATAATATATGGAAGGTTCCTCTGCTCTTTGAAAGTAAGAGCATTATGTCTGTACAAATTCTTTTAAATAAACATTTGTTCATTGGAATAAATACTCAGTGCTTACTAGTGCCAGGTAATAGAAAAGATGTAATGCCCTTTCCCCTTCTGGGTAGCTCTTCTTCACTCTTCTTTATTCTACCATATAAATAAGAAAATCAGGAGCATCACTGCATAATAATTTGCCCTATTTTATAATAATTTCCATTTATTCAGTGCCTACTCTGTGTCAGGTCTCTATGTAAGATGCTTTGTATAAACGATTGTATTTGATTTTCAAAACAACATCTCAAGCTAAGTATTCTTATTGCCATTTTCCAAAAATGTAAACTGAAGCTCAGAGAAGTAACTTGTACAGAGGTAAACAGACAGCTAGTAAGAGAAATTTCAGGATTTGAACTCAGACTTGTCTGGTTCCATAGTCCATTTTTTCCCCTACTTTTTCTCCATGGTCATTTTTTAAAGCTTTTCTCCCTTTCGGGATGGCTTTATCACAGGAGTAGTTGAAATAACTCTGAACTAGAAGTCAGAGACTATGAATTCAATGACTGCTGCAGGAGTATAAAGACCTGATCCCCTATGGGGATATAGGGAACACCTCTGAAGGGCCATCCCAGCTTCAGAGCTCCCCATGGGTGGACTGTGGTTTCCATTAAAACTGAGTTGGTAGCTCAGCTGGTAAAGAATCTACCTGCAATGTGGGAGACCTGGGTTTGATCCCTCAGTTGGGAAGATCCCCTGGAGGAGGGCATGGCAACCCACTCCAGTATTCTTGACAGGAGAATCCCCATGGACAGAGTAGCCTGGTGCACTACAGTCTATGGGGTCACAAAGAGTCAGACATGACTGAGCAACTAAGCACACACACAGCAGTTTAATAGCTCCTTCTGTCAAATCCTACCTTCTTCTTTTCCCTTTTCTTTTACAAGTGTTGATCCCATGAGCACCCTAATTAATATTCTGTACATTAAACTGTCCTAGTTCTTTCCAGAAACCCAACAGTTGACAGAAATTTCTCTGGTCAGTGTTGTCATCTGGAAAAATGGAAATAATAATAGTACCTATTTCTGGCATTGTTGAGAGCAATGTGAGGCATGGAGTAAGCACTCAATGCCAGGCATATAGCAAGTACTTCTTCCCCTTGCACCTCTGGCATCAGGTAGATTGGATGGCCACACAAAAAATAATATATTAGATTCCCCTGGTGGTCCAGTTAGTGTCTGCTTGTCAATGCAGGGGACATGAATTCAGTTCCTGGTCCAGAATGATTCCACATGCTGTGGTGCAACTAAGTCCATGTGAAGCCCAGGCACCCTAGAGCCTGTGCTCTGTGACAAGAGAAGCCCCTACAATGAGAAGCCCACAAATCAAAACTAGAGAGTAACCCTGCTTTCCACAATTAGAGAAAGCCCATGTGCAGCAGCAAAGTCCCAGTGCAGCCAAAAATAAATAAATAAAAGTAATTTAAAAGAAAAAAAGGAATACCATTTGTCTTAGCTGACATCACCATCTCAGATTTTGTTCAGCTACAAGGCTGCTTTTGAGGTGGCTTAAACTCACTCTGCAAATGGGGGACACTCGCCTGTCTGACTTGAAGTACACCTTAACCTATATTGACCTGTAAAGTATAGGAGAAATGGTTATTGCTCTGCATCTTTGGCACATTGGAGGTCAAATCTGTCAATTCAGTTGTAGCACAAATAGTCAGGTCAGCCATTTTCCAGGGAACAATTCTGAATGAGAAGGGAATAATCAAATGTTGAGAACCTATGTCTTCCAGCCACTGGGTGGGGTGCTACTATTTCATTTAATTTTTCTAGCTCATCTATCTATTGTTGCAAAGCAAGCAACCCCAAAACTTAGCAACTTAAAATAGCCATCATCTGTTTGCTTGTGATTCTGCAATTGGAGCAGGACTTGCTGTGAATTGTTTATTTCTATTCCATGTGGTGTTACCTCAGACAGCTTGGCTGGAGCTGAAGGAATGAAGATGTATGCCCCCTCATATCTGGTACCTCAGTTGTAGTGGCTGAAACAGCTGTGGGCTGCCTGGGCCTCCCAACTCCCTTTATAGTATTTTATCCTCCTTTCTTTCTTCATTGGGCCTCCCTTTCCAGGTAGAGCAGTGAGACATTTTTTTTTAATGTGGCAGCAGTCTTCCCAGAGGATGAGAACCAAAACTGCAAGGCTTTTTGTTGCATAAAACCAGAAGTCATACAGCAAAACTGCTTCTGTACTCTACTGGTCAAAGCAAGTCACAGAACCAATCCAGATTTAAGGAGTGGGGAAAAGAGACTCTACCTCTTGATAGGAGGAGCTGCATTCATGTCAAAGATGGGAGGAATTGTTGTTCATATTTGCAGATAACTTACCACATCATCCAACAACAAACTTACATTATGTGTGTCCATTTTTACAGATGATAAAACTGAGGCTCAAAAAAAGGGGAAAGTAGTTGCCCAACAAACAACTAGGAAGGGGCAAAGCCAAGAGGCAAACCTAGGTCTCTCTGCCTTTAAAGCCTATGTTTCTTCTACCTAAAAGCAGTTATTTATGTAGGTCTGAGACCTGGTTAGAGGAGACTAAAGAAAGAGAAAGAACAAAATAGAGTAAAAGACAAAGATGATGTAGGTGAAGGAGAGAGAAGAAGGAAGAGGAACAGAGTAAGAAATTATTTGTTATACTGGTAAAATGCTTTATACTTAAAGCACCTTATTCAACATTCTCGTTTAATTCTCATTTTAATAGCCCTGTACTATTAGGAGAGCATGTAGTATTACATTTTATAGATGAGACCCAGAAAGGGGAGCTGACTCACCTGATGTAACTTAGCAAGTTAACAGCAAAGCCACAACTAGAACCCAGGCCTTCCAATCTGGAAATAACCTGATTTGGGGCCCTCTTTACATGTTTAACACAATGAGGATGAATTTGTACATACTTTTTGCCAGATGGGTTGCTTTTACACTGAGGATAGGTGCTCACTCCACAGGGAAAGGACAGGCAATTTTAGCAATTCTGCTCTTAAAACTTTATTTCACTGTTACTATTATGCCCTCAGCTTTCCCATAGCAATTATCAGCATCTTTGCAATGATCAACATCTCTGAGGGTGAACTCTGGAAAACCTGTTAACTCAAGGCCAGGTGCCCTTAGGTTAGGTACTTAACCTCTCTGGGCCTCCAATATCTCATGTAGTAGTCCTCTCCTCATGGCATTGTTGTGAAGATCAAATAAGCTATTAATATGCATAAAGTGCTTAGAACAGAACTTGAGAGGCACTCAGTAAATGATGAGGAAGAAAATTATAATGATTATGACGGGCTTGCTGAGAGGCCAAAGATGACAATGATGATGAGGAGGAGGAGAAGAAGGAAGATGGGGAGGAGGAAGAGGAAAGAAGAAGAGAAGGGGAAGGGAAGAGGAGGAGAAGGGAGGGAGAGAAAGGGAAGAGGAGACAAGGCACAGTAGGGAAGGGATTACCCCCATGAAGGGTTTCCCACAGAGATGGGAATGGCAACCCACTCCAGTGTTCTTGCCTGGAGAATCCCAGGGACGGGAGAGCCTGGTGGGCTGTCGTCTCTGGGGTCGCACAGAGTTGGGCACGACTGAAGCAACTTAGCAGCAGCAGAATTTACCACAGAGGGAAAGCTGATAGCTGAAAGTCATGGTTCCTTTCTTGGAGCTTGATGAGATACCAAGGTTCTTTTGCCACTTGCCACAGTCTATTTTATGGTTGTAAAAAGGCAGAGGCCCCTCATGGGAACTAGGCAGAAGCCCCACTTTTCACCACATTCTTTGCTGCTATCACTGAGAGGAAGACCATCCCTAAACAAAAATTCCCCATAAGTAGTCTAGGCTCACATACACTTCAGTGATTTCTGTACTTTGCAGTGGTACAGGCAAATGACACTGACCCAGGAGCCAGTTGTTCCTGAGTTCAAATCCCCAATCTTTTATTTATTAGCAGTGCATTCTTGAACAAATTTTCCAACCTCCAGTTTCTTCATCTGTAAACTGGACATAATACCTACTGTATGAGGTTGCAGAGAGAGGCAAGGGTCACCATTTACAGTATGTCCATAATTTACTGGTCACTGTGGGAGGCAGCATAGTCTAGTGGCTAACAGGATGGACACCAAAGTCAGAGAGTCTGAATTCAGCCCTTAGCAAAGCCATTTGCTGACTGTGACTTTCAGTGAGCTCATTAACTTCTTAAATTTTCATAATTACAATGGAGGTAGTAATAGAATTTTCCTTATTGGATTGTTCCTAGGATTAGATGAAACAGTGCTTATGAGCTGCACATAAAAAGCATTATCTGAGTGTTTCATAAAGTAAACAAATCAAATCTTCCTGCCAACACTGTCATCAGCTTAGAGATGAAAAACTTTAAGCTGGTAGAAGTCAAGTGCCTTCAAATTTGGGTCTGTCTGACTCCACTACACCATAAAAATGCTTGGAAGAGTGAACTAATCTCTACAATTTATTCTGAAATGCATTGAAACTTAGCAACCCCACGTAGAAGGAGCAGTGGCTGCATGGGCGCAGGAGGGCCTAGAGGAGCTACTGCACGTTCAAGGTCAGAAGGGACGGCAGTAAGGAGATACCATTCCTCCAAGGTAAGGAGCAGAGGCTGCACTTTGCTGGAGCAGCCGTGAAGAGATACCCCAAGTCCAAGGTAAGAGAAACCCAAGTAAGACGGTAGGTGTTGCAAGAGGGCATCAGAGGGCAGATACTCTGAAACCATAATCAGAGAAAACTAGTCAATTTAATCACACTAGGACCACGGCCTTGTCTAACTCAGTGAAACTAGGCCATGCCCTGTGGGGCCACCCAAGACGGGCGGGTCATGGTGGAGAGGTCTGACAGAATGTGGTCCACTGGAGAAGGGAATGGCAAACCACTTCAGTATTCTTGCCTTGAGAACCCCATGAACAGTAGTAAAAGGCAAAATGATAGGATACTGAAAGAGGAACTCCCCAGGTCGGTAGGTGCCCAATATGCTACTGAGATCAGTGGAGAAATAACTCCAGAAAGAATGAAGGGATGGAGTCAAAGCAAAAACAATACCCAGTTGTGGATGTGACTGGTGATAGAAGCAAGGTCTGATGCTGTAAACAGCAATATTGCATAGGAACCTGGAATGTCAGGTCCATGAATCAAGGCAAATTGGAAGTGGTCAAACAGGAGATGGCAAGAGTGAACGTCGACATTCTAGGAATCAGCAAACTAAAATGGACTGGAATGGGTGAATTTAGCTCAGTTGACCATTATTTCTACTACTGTGGGCAGGAATCCCTTAGAAGATATGGAGTAGCCATCATGGTCAACAAAAGAGTCCAAAGTGCAGTACTTGGATGCAATCTCAAAAACAACAGAATGATCTCTGTTCGTTTCCAAGGCAAACCATTCAATAACAGAAATCCAAGCCTATGCCCCAACCAGTAAGGCTGAAGAAGCTGAAGTTGAACAGTTCTATGAAGACCTAAAAGACCTTTAGAACTAACGCCAAAAAAAGATGTCCTTTTCATTATGGCAGACTGTAATGCAAAAGTAGAAAGTCAAAAAACACCTGGAATAACAGGCAAAGGTGGCCTTGGAATACGGAATGAATCAGGGCAAAGGCTAACAGAGTTTTGCCAAGAGAATGCACTGGTCATAGCTAACACCCTCTTCCAACAACACAAGAGAAGACTCTACACATGGACATTACCAGATGGTCAACACCGAAATCAGACTGATTATAATCTTTGCAGTGAAAGATGGAGAAGCTCTATACAGTCAGCAAAAACAAGACTGGGAGCTGACTATGGCTCAGATCATGAGCTCCTTATTGCCAAATTCAGATTTAAAGTGAAGCAAGTAGGGAAAACCACTAGACCATTCAGGTATGACCTAAATAAAATCTCTTATGATTATACAGTGGAAGTGAAAAACAGATTTAAGGGACTAGATCTGATAGATAGTGTGCCTGATGAACTATGGACAGAGCTTCATGACATTGTACAGGAGACAGGAATCAAGACCATTGCCACGGAACTTAAATGCAAAAAAGCAAAATGGTTGTCTCAGGAGGCCTTACGAATAGCTGTGAAAAGAAGAGAAGCAAAAAGCAAAGGAGAAAAGGAAAGATATAAGCTTCTGAATGCAGACTTTCAAAGAATAGCAAGAAGAGATAAGAAACCCTTTCTCAGTGATCAATGCAAAGAAATAGAGGAAAGCAACAGAATGGGAAAGACTAGAGATCTCTTCAAGAAAATTAGAGATACCAAGGGAACATTTCATGCAAAGATGAGCTCAATAAAGGACAGAAATTATACGGACCTAACAGAAGAAAAAGATATTAAGAAGAGGTGGAAGGAATACACAGAAGAACTATACAAAAAAGATCTTCAAGACCATGATAATCACAATGGTGTGATCACTCACCTCGAGTCAGACATCCTGGAATGTGAAGTTAAGTGGGCCTTAGAAAGCATCACTACGAACAAAGCTAGTGGAGGTGATGGAATTCCAGTGGAGCTATTTCAAATCCTAGAAGATGATGCTGTGAAAGTGCTGCACTCAATATGCCAGCAAGTTTGGAAAACTCAGCAGTGGCCACAGAACTGGAAAAGATCAGTTTTCTTTCCAATCCCAAAGAAAGGCAATGCCAAACAATGCTCAAACTACTGCACAATTGCACTCATCTCACACACTAGTAAAGTAATGCTCAAAATTCTCCAAGCCAGGCTTCAGCAATACATGAACCATGAACTTCCAGATGTTCAAGCTGGTTTTAGAAAGGGCAAAGGAACCAGAGATCAAATTGCCAACATCCACTGGATCATGGAAAAAGCAAGAGAGTTCCAGAAAAACAGGTATTTTTGCTTTATTGACTATGCCAAAGCCTTTGACTGTGTGGATCACAATAAACTGTGGAAAATTCTGAAAGCAATGGGAATACCAGACCACCTAACCTGCCTCTTGAGAAACCTATATGCAGGTCATGAAGCAACAGTTATAACTGGACATGGAGCAACAGATTGATTCCAAATAGGAAAAGGGATACATCAAGGCTGCATATTGTCACCCTGCTTACTTAACTAACATGCATAGCACATCCTGAGAAACGCTGGACTGGAAGAAGCACAAGCTGGAATCAAGATTGCCAGGAGAAACATCAATAACCTCAGATATGCAGATGACACCACCCTTATGGCAGAAAGTGAAGAAGAACTAAAGAGCCTCTTGATGAAAGTGAAAGAGGAGAGTGAAAAAGTTGGCTTAAAGCTCAACATTCAGGAAACGAAGATCATGGCATCTGATCCCATCACTTCATGGGAAATAGATGGGGAAACAGTGGAAATAGTATCAGACTTTATTTTGGGGGGCTCCAAAATCACTGCAGATGATGACTGCAGCCATGAAATTAAAAGACGCTTACTCCTTTAAAGGAAATTAATGACCAACCTAGATAGCATATTCAAAAGCAGAGACATTACTTTGTCAACAAAGGTTCATCTAGTGAAGGCTATGATTTTTCCAGTAGTCATGTATGGATGTGAGAGTTGGACTGTGAAGAACGCTGAGCACCAAAGAATTGATGCTTTTGAACTGTGGTGTTGGAGAAGACTCTTGAGAGTCCCTTGGACTGCAAGGAGATCCAACCAGTCCATTCTAAAGGAGATCAGTTCTGGGAGTTCTTTGGAAGGAATAATGCTAAAGCTGAAACTCCAGTACTTTGCCCACCTCATGTGAAGAGCTGACTCATTGGAAAGTACTCTGATGCTGGGAGGGATTGGGGGCAGGAGGAAAAGGGGACAACAGAGGATGAGATGGCTGGATGACATCACCAACTCGATGGATGTAAGTAAGTTTGAGTGAACTCTGGGAGTTGGTGATGGACAGGGAGGCCTGGCATGCTGCGATTCATGGGGTCGCAAAGTGTCGGACACGACTGAGTGACTGAACTGAACTGAGGCATTGAAATATGTGCTGCACATAATGCTCACATTTAACCTTCACAGAAGTCCTAAAATATATGTGTTATTATTATCCCTACATTAAAAAACCTGAGGCACTGAGTGGTTAGATTTCTTACCCAAGGTAAGTTGCAAAGCTGGGACTCAAACCTAAGAAATCAAACACGAAAACTCAAGTGAATAACTAGTCTCCCAATAAGATCCACCATCTGGTTTTCAGTGTATGATCTCCTGGACATAATCATCATGTACTGACTTACGTGAGTGTCCTCCTAAAGCATTGTCCTGTGCCTTCTCCATCTCTGCATTTCTAGCCTATGAACCACAAATGAAAGTGAAGTCGCTCAGTCGTGTCCAACTCTTTGCGACCCCATGGACTGTAGCCTACCAGGCTCCTCCCTCCATGGGATTCTCCAGGCAAGAGTACTGGAGTGGGTTGGCATTTCCTTCTCCAGGGCATCTTCCCAACCCAGGGATCGAACCCAGGTCTCCTGCATTCCAGGCAGACGCTTTAACCTCTGAGCCACCAGGGAAGCCCCACCTGGGAGTAATCAGAGCATAGCGAGAGAGTACTTAATCTATTATACTTCTTGCTGACAGGAAGCTTAGATTCATCATTGCTGAATAATTGTCTTGCTGTTCTCCATTCTCCCCCAATGGTGGCATTTACTCCTGCTACTACCCAAGCCCTCAGCACATCACCAGCAGCTCTCAGGCACCTGCATGAGCAGCATGGCTTCAAAAATGTCTATAGGACCCACTGGAGTTTACAGAGGAATAATGTGAAGCCAATATTCATCCCTGAGCACGAGAGAAGACAATCTCCATGCAGAGGTCATCTTTATACCCTTTCACTTGCAAAAACCTGAAAACTGTTACTAAGAAAACTAAGCCCATGACATTTTGTATTCAGTTGCCAACATCTATGAAGATTCACTTCTCTGTTACTGACATGCTCCACCTGGCCTGCCTGGACCACATTTCCCATCTTCCTGCCCTGTGTCCAGCCCCAGCTAGTTGAGATGGAGAGCTGGAGAGCAGAATGGAGGCAGTCTGAACTTCCACTAGCACCATAGTCAATCTCAATTTCTGGTGCAGTAAAAGGTTAGAAGCTAGATTAAAAAGTTGTAAAAAAGCACCTTCCATCTAAGGAATACCCATGAACCCATTAGATTCCTTCAGCAATAAAGTCCAGGGCCAACCCTTATCAGAGAATAGCATGTATGTGTTGGAGATAGGGATATTCCATCTTTGCTCTGGCCACTTAAATCAACTAGAGAAATGCTCAAAGTAGGCACCCCATGCCTCATAAAATGCCTCAAGGCTGTTTATGACAAGCTCCTGAGGCACCCCCTTGCTTGTTTCTGATATATATTTGCTCCAGTTTCCTCCTTTTGCAATAAACACTCTCTTTTTCTTTAAGATTACAAGTTCAGCTGTCCCGTATTTATCTTATTTATTTATTTTATTTTATTAACTTATTTATTTTAATTGGAGGCTAATTACTTTACAATATTGTAGTGGGTTTTGCCATACATTGACATGAATCAGCCATGTGTGTACATGTGTTCCCCATCCTGAATCCCACTCCCACTTCCATCCACATCCCATCCCTCAGGGTCATCCCAGTTCACCAGCCCTGAGCACCCTGTCTCATGCATCAAACCTGGACTGGTGATCTGATTGACATATGATAATATACATGTTTCAATGCTATTCTCTCAAATCATCCCACCCTCGCCTTCTTCCACAGAGTCCAAAAGACTGTTCTATACATCTGTGTTTCTTTTGTTGTCTTGCATATAGGGTCATCACTACCATCTTTCTAAATTCCATATATATGTATTAGTACACTGTATTGGTGTTTTTCATTCTGACTTACTTCACTCTGTATAATAGGCTCCACTTTCATCCACCTCATTAGAACAGATTCAAATACATTATTTTTAATAGCTAAATAATATTCCATTGTGTATATGTACCAGAGCTTTCTTATCCATTCGTCTGCCGATGGATATCTAGGTTGCTTCCATGTCCTGATCATTATAAACCGTGCTGCGATGAACATTGGGGTACACGTGTCTCTTTCAATTCTAGTTTCCTCAGTGTGTATGCCCAGGACTAGGATTGCTGGGTCATACAGCAGTTCTATTTCCAGTTTTTTAAGGAATCTCCAAACTGTTCTCCATAGTGGCTGAACAAGTTTGCATTCCCACCAACAGTGTAGAAGGGTTCCCTTTTCTCCAAATCCTCTCCAGCATTTATTGTTTGCAGACATTTGGATAGCAGCCATAACTGAGTGGCATGAGATGGTACCTCATTGAGGTTTTGATTTGCATTTCTATAATAATGAGTGATGTTGAGCATCTTTTCATGTGTTTGTTAGCCATCTGCATGTCTTCTTTGGAGAAATGTCTGTTTAGTTCTTTGGCCCATTTTTTGACTGGGTCGTTTATTTTTCTGGAATTGAGCTGCAGGAGTTGCTTGTATATTTTTTAGATTAATTATTTTTCAGTTGCTTCATTTGCTATTATTTCCTCCCATTCTGAAGGCTGTATTTTCACATTGCTTAGAGTTTCCTTCATTGTGCAAAAGCTTTTAAGTTTAATTAGGTCCCATTTGCTTATTTTTGTTTTTATTTCCATTACTCTGTAAGGTGGGTCATAGAGGGCCCTGCTGTGGTTTATGTCAGAGAGTGTTTTGCCTATGTTTTCCTCTAGGAGTTTTATAGTTTGTAGACGTATGTTTAGATCTTTAATCCATTTTGAGTTTATTTTTGTGTGTGGTGTTAGAAAGTGTTCTAGTTTCATTCTTTTACAAGCAGTTGACCACTTTTTCCAACACCACTTGTTAAAGAGATTGCCTTTTTTCCACTGTATATTCTTGCATCTTTTCTCAAAGATAAGGTGTCCATAGGTGCATGGATTTATCTATGAGCTTTCTATTTTGTTCCATTGATCTATATTTCTGTCTTTGTGCCAGTACCATACTGTCTTGAGGACTGTAGCTTTGTAATATAGCCTGAAGTCAGGCAGCTTGATGCCTCCAGGCCCATTCTTCTTTCTCAAGACTGCTTTGGCTATTCAAGGTTTTTGTATTTCCATACACATTTTGAAATTATTTGTTCTAGTTCTCTGAAAAATACCGTTGGTAGATTGCTAGGGGTTGCATTGAATCTATACATTGCTTTAAGTAGTATACTCATTTTCACTATATTGATCCTTCCAGTCCATGAACATGGTATATTTCTCCATCTATTTGTGTCCTCTTTGATTTCTTTCATCAGTGTTTTATAGTTTTCTATATATAAGTCTTTTGTTTCCTTAGGTAGATATATTCCTAAGTATTTTATTCTTTTCTTTGCAAAGGTGAATGGGATTGTTTCCTTAATTTCTCTTTCTGTTTTCTCATTGTTAGCATATAGGAATGCAAGGGATTTCTGTGTGTTAATTTTATATCCTGCAACTTTATTCTATTCATTGAGTAGCTCTCGTAATTTTCTGGTGGAGTCTGTAGGGTTTTCTATGTAGAGGATCATGTCATCTGCAAACAGTGAGAGTTTTGCTTCTTTTCCAATCTGGATTCCTTTTATTCCTTTTTATTCTCTGGCGGCTGTGGCTAAAACTTGTAAAACTATGTTGTATAGTAGTGCTGAGCGTGGACACCCTTGCCTTGTTCCTGACTTTAGGGGAAATGCTTTCAATTTTTTACCATTGAGGATAATGTTTGCTGTGGGTTTGTCATGTGTAGATTTTATTATGTTGAAGTATGTTCCTTCAATTCCTGCTTTCTGGAGAGTTTTTATCATATATAGATGTTGAATTTTGTTAAAGGCTTTGTCTGCATCTATTGAGATAATCATATTGTTTTTATCTTTCAATTTGTTAATGGGGTTATTATATTGATTGAATTGAGGATATTGAAGAATCTTTGCATCCCCGGGATAAGGCCCACTTGGTCATGATGTATGATCCTTTTAATATGTTGTTGGATTCTGCTTACTAGGATTTTGTAAGGATTTTTGTATCTATGTTCATCAGTGATATTGGCCTGTAGTTTTCTTTTTTTGTGGCATCTTTGTCTGTCTTTAGTATTAGGGTGATCATGGCCTCATAGAATGAGTTTGGCAGTTTACCTGCCTCTGCAATTTTCTGGAAGACTTTGAGTAGGATAGGTGTTAGCTCTTCTCTAAATTTTTGGTAGAATTCAGCTGTGAAGCTGGCTGGTCCTGGGCTTTTGTTTGTTGGAAGATTTCTGATTACAGCTTCGATTTCCGTGCTTGTGATGGGTCTGTTAAAATTTTCTATTTCTTCCTGGTTCAGTTTTGGAAAGTTATACTTTTTCTAAGAATTTGCCCATTTCTTCCAAGTTGTCCATTTTATTGGCATATAGTTGCTGATAGTAGTCTGTTATGATCCTTTGTATTTCTGTGTTGTCTGTTGTGATTTCTCCATTTTCATTTCAATTTTGTTGATTTCATTCTTCTCCCTTCCTTTCTGGATGAGTCTTGCTAGTGGTTTGTCAATTTTATTTATCTTCTCAAAGAACCAGCTTTTAGCTTTGTTGATTTTTGCTATGGTCTCTTTTGTTTCTTTTGCATTTATTTCTGCCCTAATTTTTTATGATTTCTTTCCTTCTACTAAACCTGGGGATTCTTCATTTCTTGCTTTTCTAGTTTCTTTAAGTGGAGAGGTAGGTTATTTATTTTACTTTCTTCTTGTTTCTTGAGGTAAGCTGTATTGGTATGAACCTTCCCCTTAGTACTATTCCATAGCCTTTGGGTTGTTGTGTTTTCATTTTCATTAGTTTCTATGCATATTTTGATTTCTTTTTTTATTTATTCTGTGATTTGTTGGTTATTCAGAAGAGTGTTGTTTAGCCTCCATATGTTGGAATTTTTAATATTTTTTTTCCTGTAATTGACATCTAATCTTACTGCATTGTGATCAGAAAAGAAGCTTGGAATGATTTCAAGTTTTTTGACTTTACCAAGACTAGATTTATGGCCTAGGATGTGATCTATCCTGGAGAAGTTTCCGTGTGCACTTGAGAAAAAGGTGAAATTCATTGTTTGGGGGTGAAATGTCCTGTATATATCAATGAGGTCTAACTGGTCCATTGTATCATTTAAAGTTTGTGTTTCCTTGTTAGTTTTCTGTTTAGTTGATCTATCCGTAGGTGTGAGTGGGGTATTAAAGTCTTCCACTCTTATTGTGTTATTGTTAATTTCCCCTTTCATACTTGTTAGCATTTGCCTTACACATTGTGGTGCTTCTATGTTGGGTGCATATATATTTATAATTTTTATATCTTCTTCTTGGATTGATCCTTTGATCATTATGTAGTGTCCTTCTTTGTCTCTTTTCACGGTCTTTATTTCAAAGTCTATTTTATTCTATATGATATGAGTATTGCCACTCCTGCTTTCTTTTGGTCTCCATTTGTGTGAAATATCTTTTTCCAGCCCTTCACTTTCAGTCTGTATGTGTCCCTTGTCTTGAGGTGGGTCTCTTGTAGAAAGCATATATAGGGGTCTTGTTTTTGTATCCATTCAGCCAGTCTGTGTCTTTTGGTTGGGGCATTCAACCCATTTACATTTAAGGTAATTATTTGTAAGTATGATCCCGTTGCCATTACTTTGTTGTTTTGGATTCAAGTTTATACACCTTTTCTGTGTTTCCTGTCTGGAGAAGACCTTTTATCATTTGTTGAAGAGCTGGTTTGATGGTGCTAAATTCTCTCAGCTTTTGCTTTGTAAAGCTTTTGATTTCTCCATCATATTTGAATGAGATCCTTGCTGGGTACAGTAATCAGGGTTGTAGGGTTTTCCCTTTCATCACTTTAAGTATGTCCTGCCATTCCCTTCTGGCCTGAAGAGTTTCTATTGAAAGATCAGCTGTTATCCTTTTGGGAATCTCCTGATGTGTTATTTGTTGTTTTTCCCTTGCTGCTTTTAACATTTGTTCTTTGTGTTTGATCTTTGTTAATATGATTAATTTGTGTCTTGGGGTGTTTCACCTTGGGTCTTTCCTGTTTGGGACTCTCTAGTTTTCTGGGACTTGGGTGACTATTTCCTTCCCCATTTTAGGGAAGTTTTCAACTATTTTCTCTTCAAGTATTTTCTCATGCCCTTTCTTTTTATCTTCTCCTTCTGGGACTCCTATGATTCTAATGTTGGGACGTTTGCCATTGTTCCAGAGGTCACTGAGGTTGTTCATTTCTTTTAATTCTTTTCTTTTTTCCTCTCTACTTCTTTTAATTCCACCATTCTGTTTTCTACCTCACTTATCCTATCTTCTCCCTCTGTTATTCTACTGTTCATTCCCTCTAGAGTGTTTTTTTATATCTCAGTTATTGCATTATTCATTATTAACTGATTCTTTTTTATTTCTTCTCGGTCCTTGTTAAACATTTCTTTCATCTTCTCAGTCCTTGTTTCCACGCTATTAATCTGTAACTCCAATTTGTTTTCAAGATTTTGGATCATTTTTACTATCATTATTCTGAATTCTTTTTCAGGTAGACTCCCTATCTCCTCCTCTTTTGTTTGGTTTGGTGGGCATTTATCCTGTTCCTTTACCTGCTGAATATTCCTCTGCCTTTTCATCTTGTTTAGATTGCTGTGTTTGGGGTGGCCTTTTTGTATTCTGGCAGTTTGTGGTTCCTGTTTTTTGTGGAGGTTCCTCCCTGTGGGTGGTGTTGGACTAGTTGCTTGTCAGTGTCTCCTGATTAGGGAAGCCTGTGCTGGTGTTCTGGTGGTTGGAGCTGGATTTCTTCTCTCTGGAGTGCAATGAAGTGTCCAGTAGTGAGTTTTGAGATGTCTATGGGTTTGATGTGACTTTGGGCAGCCTGTATATTAAAGCTCAGGACTATATTGCTGTGTTGCAGGAGAATATGCATGGTATGTCTTGCTCTGGAACTTGTTGTATCTTGGGTGGAGCTTGGTTTCAGGGTAGGTATGGAGACTTTTGGATGAACTCTTATCAATTAATGTTTCCTGGAGTCAGGAGTTCTCTGGTGCTTTCAGGTTTGGGACTTAAACCTCCTGCCTCTGGTTTTCAGTCTTATTCTTACAGAGCCTCAAGACTTCTCCATCCACACAGCACCAATGATAAAACATCTAGGTTAATGGAGAAAAGATTCTCCACAATGAGGGACACCCAGAAAGGTTCGCTGTGTTACATGGAGAAGAGAAGAGGGAGGAGCGAGATAGAGGTGACCAGGAGGAGAAGAGGGGGAATTAAAAGGGGAGAGAGCAATCTATCCAGTAATCAATTGCCTATGTGCTCTCCACAGCCTGGAACACCCAGAGAGGTTCACAAAGTTACATAGAGAAAAGAAAAGGGAAGAAGGAAATAGAGGTGACCAGGAGGAGAAAAGTGGGGGTCAAAAGGAGAGAGACAGATCTAGCCAGTAATCAGTTCCCTAAATGTTCTTCACAGCTCGGAATATCCAAAGAGAGTCACAGAGTTGGGTAAAGAAAAGAAGGGGGAGGGAGGATATAAAGGTGACTTAGGGAAGAAAAAGGAGATTCAAAATGGGGATAGGGCAATCAAGCCTGTAATCAGACTCCCAGGTAAAAATGGGTACTGAAGATTGGATTCTTAAAGGTTCAAAATTAATAACAAATACCAAAAAGCAAAGATTAAAAATCTAAAGTGAGATTAGACTCTCAAAAATACAATATTAAAAAAATAAAACAAAATCACAAAGATTATGAAGAAATAAATATGAAGTTTGCTTTAAAAATAGTCTTTTTTTTTTTTTTTTGCAAGGTAATAGTAGGTTATAACAGAGAAGGTAATGGCAACCCAATCCAGTACTCTTGCCTGGAAAATCCCATGGACGGAGGAGCCTGGTGGACTGCAGTCCATGGGGTCACACAGAAGTCTGATATGACTGTCGTGACTTAGCAGCAGCAGCAGTAGGTTATAAAAATGAAAATTAAAGGAGTAATAAAGGACTTAAAAATAAAAAAATTCAAATTAAAAAATTATAATAGTAGAAATATATCTAGGAATTTCTCTGGAGCTTTTGTAGGCAGTGTAGGGTCAGTTGAGTTTCAGATAGTTCCTTGTCCAGCTTATACTTCTCAAGATCTATAGGCCCCTTCCAATGCAGTTGGTGCTAACTACAGGGTTTTAATCTGTTGCACCTGTCACTTCCAAAGCACTTCCCTCTGTTTATTTTGGCTTCTTCTGTTTACAAGTCTCTCCCATGTCTAATTTCTGCCCTGACACAAGGGGGCAAAGGTGGTCACTTACTTAGTCTCACTTGTTCGGTCGTGTTGTGGGGAGGAAGGAACACTGCAAACAACTATCACTGGCCTGTGTGGGCAGTGCTCTCAGTGTCTTGGCCACACTGCATTTGTCCCCGCTCACAGGGTGTGTGCTTTCCCAGTCTACAATGCTTAAGCTCCAGGTTGCTCTGCCGGGAAACTGTCTAATGTGGGCCCTGGGTTGCATGCACTTTCCAGGTCTACACCACTCAGGTTCAGGTTCTCGGGTACTCCACAACAACACAGATTCGGTTGAGCCTGTGTTTTGTGCCCTTCCCAGGTCCAAGTAGCTCAGGCGACCAGGTGCTTGACGAGCACACTCTCCTTAGGTGCAGTGCATCTTATCACCTCCCCTGTCCCAGCCGCTCAGTTTCCCCTGTGCTCTGTCTCAGGTGTGCTATGTGTCTCTTCTGGGGAGCTGATCTCTGGCTTCAACCCTCCCAGCAGATGTCATCCATTCAGGATCCCAGGAAGGCTTGGATGGTAACTGGGAGCCTACTTGCAGTTTGGTGGAGGATGCCATCTCTGCGGCTGAGTTTGCCCCTTTCAGGCTCTGGCTGCTGCCCGCCTGCCTTCCTGCCTCTGGTGGGGAATGGGCCGGTTGGCTGCTGGCTAGCTCTCCTCTGGTATTCGCTCAGTCATTTATTCTGTGAGCGGGCACAGCAATGCCTTGGGTTAGGGCTTTTCACAGGAAAGTTCTCTCTCTCTCTGGCTATCCCACAGTTTGGGTTGCTATCTCACATTAGCTCCCTCAGATTGCCCTCAGGGCATTCAGTCACAGTCCTTACCCTAAGCAATGCAGCCTGTGCCTCCCTGTTCAGCCCCCGCTTGCTGGTGGTGGATGTGAGCGTCTGGGCTACTTCTCTGCTGGGAATTGCCGTTAGGCACATCATTTGTGGGTTTTATTTATTTATTTATTTATTTATTTTTCCTCCCAGTTGTGTTTCCCTCTGAGATTCCAAAACTCTCCACAGACCCGGCAGTGAGAGGGTTTCCTGGTGTTTGGAAGCTTCTCCTCTATTATGACTCCCTCCCTAGAATGGATCCCTGTCCCTAAATCTTTTGTCTCTTTTTTTATCTTCTATATTTTGTCCTACCTCCTTTCAAAGACAATGGGCTGCCTTTCTGGGTGCCTGGTGTTCTCTGCCAGCATCCAGAAGTGATTTTGTGGAATTTGCTCAGTGTTCAAATGTTCTTTTGATGAATTTGTGGTGGAGAAAGTGGTCTCGCTGTCTTATTCCTCTGCCATCTTAGGACTGCCCCCTGAAATACACACTCTTGACCCTGATATACCTCTGTCCTTCTTGGGTCTTAGGGTTTGGGGTAATTGAGAAATACTGGTACCTTGGCTCATCCACTGGCATGCTGTCTTGGGGTTTTATGCTCTGGTTGTGGCCTCTCTGAATACAACTTTGACCTCAGTCACTAGACCTTTCAGACTAGCCAAGAGGAGTTACCCCATGCTGGAGGTCAGCGGTGGCATCCAGGAGGAGCGACCATATGCCCGAGGTCACAGTGGTGGCCGAGAGGAGCTACCCCACACCAGACGTCAGGGAAGGTGGCCAAGAGGAGCAACCCCACATCCAACAAGCGGCAACTGCACAGGCACAGGAGGGATGAGAGGAGCTACTCCACCTTCAAGGTCAGGAGGTGTAGCTGTGAGGAGATACCATTCCTCCAAGGTAAGGAGCAGTGGCTGTGCTTTACTGGAGCAGCCGAGAAGAGATGCCCCACATCTAAGGTAAGAGAAAACTAAGCAAGACGGTAGTTGTTGCGAGAGGGCATCAGAGGGTAGATGCATTGAAACTATAATCACAGAAAACTAGCCATCTGATCACATGGACCACAGCATTGTCTAACTCAATGAAACTAACCCATACCATGTGGGGCCACCCAAGATGGGAAGGTCATGGTGGAAAGGTCTGACAGAATGTGGTCCACTGGAGAAGGGAATGGCAAACCACTTCAATATTCTTGCCTTGAGAACCCCATGAACAGTATGAAAAGGAAAAATAATAGGATACTGAAAGAGGAACTTGCAGGTCGGTAGATGCCCAATATGCTACTGGAGATCAGTGGAGAAATAACTCTAGAAAGAATGAAGGGATGGAGCCAAAGCAAAAAAAAAATACCCAGTTGTGGATGTGACTGGTGATAGAAGCAAGGTCCGATGCTGTAAACAGAAATATTGCATAGGAACCTGGAATGTCAGGTCCATGAATTAAGGCAAATTGGAAGTGGTCAAACAGGAGATGGCAAGAGTGAACATCGACATTCTAGGAATCAGCAAACTAAAATGGACTGGAATGGGTGAATTTAACTCAGATGACCATTATATCTACTACTGTGGGCAGGAATTCCTTAGAAGAAATGGAGTAGCCATCATGGTCAACAAAAGAGACCAAAGTGCAGTACTTGGATGCAATCTCAAAAACAACAGAATGATCTCTGTACGTTTCCAAGGCAAACCATTCAATATCACAGTAATCCAAGCCTATGCCCCAATCAGTAATGCTGAAGAAGCTGAAGTTGAACGGTTGTATGAAGACCTAAAAGACCTTTTAGAACTAACACACAAAAAAGATGTCCTTTTCAATATAGGGGACTGAAATGCAAAAGTAGGAAGTCAAGAAACACCTGGAGTAACAGGCAAATTTGGCCTTGGAATACAGAATGAAGCAGGGAAAAGGCTAATAGAGTTTTGCCAAGAGCATGCACTGGTCATAGCAAGCACGCTCTTCCAAAAACACAAGAGAATACTCTACACATGGACATTACCAGATGGTCAACACCGAAATCAGATTGATTATATTCTCTGCAGTCAAAGATGGAGAATCTCTATACAGTCAGCAAAAACAAGACCAGGAGCTGACTGTGGCTCAGATCCTGAGCTCCATATTGCCAAATTCAGATTTAAATAGAAGCAAGTAGGGAAAAGCACTAGACCATTCAGGTATGACCTAAATCAAATCCCTTATCATTATACAGTGGAAGTGAGAAATAGATTTAAGGGAATAGATCTGATAGACAGAGTGCCTGATGAACTATGGATGGAGGTTCATGACAGTGTGCAGGAGACAGGGATCAAGACCATCCTCATGGAAAAGAAATGCAAGAAAGCAAAATGGCTGTCTGAGGAGGCGTTAAAAATAGCTGTGAAAAGAAGAGAAGCAAAAAGCAAAGGAGAAAAGGAAAGACATGAGCACCTGAATGCAGAGTTCCAAAGAACAGCAAGGAGAGATAAGAAAGCCTTCTTCGGCAAGCAATGAAAAGAAATAGAGGAAAACAACAGAATGGGAAAGACTAGAGATCTCTTCAAGAAAATTAGAGATACCAAGGGAACATTTCATGCAAAGATGGGCTCGATAAAGGACAGAAATTGTATGGACCTAACAGAAGCAGAAGATATTAAGAAGTGGCAAGAATACACAGAACTGTACAAAAAAAAGAGCTTCGTGACCCAGATAATCACGATGGTGTGACCAACTCACCTAGAGCCAGACATCCTGGAATGTGAAGTCAGTTGGGCCTTAGAAAGCATCACTACAAACAAAGCTAGTGGAGGTGATGGAATTCCAGTTGAGATATTTCAAATCCCGAAAGATGATGCTGTGAAAGTGCTGCACTCAATATGTCAGCAGATTTGAAAACTCAGCAGTAGCCATAGGTTTGGAAAAGATCTGTTTTCATTCCAATCCCAAAGAAAGGCAATGCCAAAGAATGCTCAAACTACAGCACAATTGCACTCATCTCACACATTAGTAAAGTAATGCTCAAAATTCTCCAAGCCAGGCTTCAGCAATATGTAAACCGTGAACTTCCAGATGTTCAAGTTGGTTTTAGAATGGGCAGAGGAACAAGAGATCAAATTGCCAACATCGGCTGGATCATGGAAAAAGCAAGAGAGTTCCAGAAAAACATCAATTTCTCCTTTATTGACTATGCCAAAGCCTTTGACTGTGTGGATCACAAGAAACTGTGGAAAATTCTGAAAGAGATGGGAATACCAGACCACCTGACCTGCCTCTTGAGAAACCTGTATGCAGGTCAGGAAGCAACAGTTAGAACTAGACATGGAACAACAGACTGGTTCCAATAGGAAAAGGAGTACGTCAAGGCTGTATATTGTCACCCTGCTTATTTAACTTCTATGCAGAGTACATCATGAGAAATGCTGGGCTGGAAGAAGCACAAGCTGGAGTCAAGATTGCCGGGAGAAATATCAATAATCTCAGATATCTAGATGGTACCACCCTTATGGCAGAAAGTGAAGAGGAACTAAAAAGCCTATTGATGAAAGTGAAAAAGGAGAGTGAAAAAATTGGCTTAAAGCTCAACATTCAGAAAACTAAGATCATGGCATCTGGTCCCATCACTTCATGGGAAATAGATGGGGAAACAGTGGAAACAGTGTCAGACTTTATATTGGGGGGCTCCAAAATCATTGCAGATGGTGATTTCAGCCATGAAATTAAAAGTCTCTTACTCCTTGGAAGGAACATTATGACCAACCTAGATAGCATATTCAAAAGCAGAGACATTACTTTGCCGACTAAGGTCCGTCTAGTCAAGGCTATGGTTTTTCCTGTGGTCATGTATGGATGTGAGAGTTGGACTGTGAAGAAAGCTGAGTGCTGAATAATTGATGCTTTTGAACTGTGGTGTTGGAGAAGACTCTTGAGAGTCCCTTGGACTGCAAGGAGATCCAACCAGTCCTTCCTTAAGGAGATCAGTCCTGGGTGTTCTTTGGAAGGACTGATGCTGAAGCTGAAACTCCAATAGTTTGGCCACCTCATGCAAAGAGTTGACTCATTGGAAACGACCCTGATGCTGGGAGGGATTGGGGGCAGGAGGAGAAGGGGACAACAGAGGATGAGATGGCTTGATGGCATCACCAACTTGATGGACGTAAGTTTGAGTGAACTCCAGGAGTTGGTGATGGATAGGGAGGCCTGGTGTACTGTGATTCATGATGTTGAAAAGGGTCAGACAGAAATGAACTACTGAACTGAACTGAATCCAGTCCTGGCCCTGTCTTAGGAGGACAATTGTAATCAGACACCTGCTCCATTCCCCTTCCCTGCCCGCCTCCCATCATGTTAAGCACTGCCCCAGCCAGAAAATGGTAGAACTCTGCCCAGTATCTCTCAGCCCTTCCTTACCCCTCTCTGACTCTCTCTTTTGTGGCAATTAGTAGCAGGGTGATAGATGCTGATAGACATCCATGTTGCTCTGTATAGGCAACTCTGCTGCTGCTGCTGCTGTTGCTAAGTCACTTCAGTTGTGCCCAACTCTGTGAAACCCCATAGAAGGCAGCCCACCAGGCTCCCCCGTCCCTGGGATTCTCCAGGCAAGAACACTGGAGTGGGTTGCCATTTCCTTCTCCAATGCATGAAAAGTGAAAACTGAAAGTGAGGTCACTCAGTCCTGTCCAACTCTTCGTGACCCCATGGACTGCAGCCTACCAGGCTCCTCTGTCCGTGGGATCTTCCAGGCAAGAGTGCTGGAGTGGGTTGCCATTGCCTTCTCTGCTAGGCAACTCTAATAGCTTTCTAAACTCCCTTTTCAATTTCCCCCAAAGCATTTGTCAGGATGCACCATGATCAGCTGCAGCATGGGGAAATGAGAGTGTTGAGTGAGATGGGAGGATTTAAGGCTATGCTGCCATACCAGGTGATGGAAGATTAATGAGTTTTCCTGATATATTTATTTAGTCCATCTTATAATTTTAAATTTAGACACACTTATTCTCTTCCTTAAATTTGGGATTGAAGGAGGGAAAGGAGAAAACCCAGTTTCAGTTTTGCCTCAGAGCCTAAATAATGATAGGTATTCAATCAGCCTAGGGCTCTAATAAGGCAGCCTCTACTCTGTTATCCATGGAGAAGGCAATGGCACCCCACTCCAGTACTCTTGCCTGGAAAATCCCATGGACACAGGAGCCTGGAAGGCTGCAGTCCATGGGGTCACTGAGGGCCAGACATGACTGAGTGACTTCACTTTCACTTTTCACTTTCATGCATTAGAGAAGGAAATGACAACTCACTCCAGTGTTCTTGCCTGGAGAATCCCAGGGACGAGGGAGCCTGGTGGGCTGCCGTCTATGGGGTCACACAGAGTCAGACACGACTGAAGTGTCTTAGCAGCAGCACTCTGTTATCCAACCAGCTCAATCAACTTCAGTGTGAAGAAACTCAGCAGTTGTTCCTAGTTAAGCAGAGGAGTAAACCCCCAGCACACCCTAAAAGTTCAAGTTCAATAATCCCTGTGTGATCCCTTCAAATCCCTTCGATAACTTGCCTGACAGTTCCCATTCCTTACACAGATGATCCCTTATTAAATTTGAGCCTTGGAATCTAAGGTGGAAAGGTACTTAGAGTCATTTAGTCTAACTCGTCCTCATACTAGTGGGTACATTAAGCCCACAGAAAGGAAGGGACTGGCACAAGGTCACAAATCAGTCTGCTACAGAGGAAGAGCTAGAACTGAGGTTTCCTCCTGAGTTCCAGCCTATTCTAGGTTTCTGATGCCACCTTTGTCCTGATTCATCAAAGTAGCTAGATGTCCTTCTACTGTATACTCTCTTCTCTGTGGCATCCCAACATAGTCCTGTCTTCAAAAAGACCAAAGATGTCTCTGGCCATTGTTGCTGCTTGGTAGTGAGCTGTGAGGGGGTGGTGGGGAAAGTGTATAAAGGAGCTCAGTTCAACGGGACAAGCCAACTGTGTTTGGGGAAAAATTCAGTTCCATATACCATCTAGAAAGACTGAAGCTGAGGCCCTTCCAGGGACTAGATGGTCATTTCTGCTTGAAGCTCATCTCAAGGGAAGGTGTTGGTTCCCTCCAGTTACAAATCAAAGCTTGTTGGACTTTCATATCTGCATCTTGTCAACTTCCAATTCCAAGATCTGTCCATACCCAAAAGATGTGGACCTCTGGAATGTTATAACCTTATGATTCCATGTCCTCTTTCTGCACCTCACACCTCTACCATGTTTCCCAGTCTCCATCCTCTCCCTCAGTTCCTTCTGCCCACCTATTCTTGCATCCCCAAAATACCTCAGGCCTGGGGCCCTCTTCTGGTCCATTTACCCCATCCTGTCTTCTTCCAGCCTGGACCTCCTGGTCCATTGCTTTAGCATTTCATTTGCCAATACCTTCAGCTCTCCTTTTCCCCATCCTTTCTCCATCTTATCTGTGCTGTGCTTAGTCATTCAGTTGTGTCTGACTATTTGTGACCCCATGGACTGTAGCCCACCAGGCTCCTCTGTCTATAGCAATACTGGAGTGGATTGCCATTCCCTCCTCTAGGGGATCTTCCCAATTCAGGGATCAAACTCAGCTCTCCTGCATTGCAGGCAGATTCTTTACCATCTGAGCCACCAGGGAAGCCCATTTTATCTGAAGAACCTCAAATCAAGGATTGTTGCTAATGTTGTCCCAGGCAACCAAGTGCTGCTGGGAACAACTCCCAGCCCTAGTAGCCTGGTCCTGCTTAGCATTCATGGCCCCTAACCTCATCTGGGCGTTTAGTACTGTGCATTTAGACCCTGGTCACTATCCTTTCCTGTTCCCTTAATGAAGAGGAGTAAGGGCTGCCACCTAGATGTTACATGGGAGCTCAGAATTGCGTGTGTTATGGCAGCATGAGTAGAGGACAGGGGCAGTTTACAGCTGTGCTTTGTGTTGTGCTAAGTCGCTTGTCATGTCCGACTCTTTGTGACCCTATGGACCATAGCCCGCCAGGCTCCTCTGTCCACTGGATTCTCCAGGCAAGAATACTGGAGTGGGTTGTGTGCCCTCCTCCAGGGGATCTCCCTGTCTGATTCAATCCTTTCCACAAGGATTGAGCAGTCTTTACAGTCTGAACCACCAGGGAAGCTCAGTTTACAGTTATACAGGTTCAAATTTGAATCTTGTATCTTCCACTTATTGGTTGTTTGATCTTGGGCAAGTCAATAATCTCTCTTAAGCCTCGTTTTATTCTTCTGTAAAGTGTGGAAAATAATGTTGTAGAGAATCTACCTAAGGGCTTAGAAGAATACTTTGCAGATGGTAGGTGCTTAATAAATGGTGGCTGTTTAATAAATAAATAGTGAACTGGGCAGCACGCTGATTGGCCATACATCTTAAACCCAGGTCTAGTGGCTTACTAGAAGAAGGTGCTGACCAAGTTGTTACTCTGGTAGGGACTGGTTCAGGGCCTGTGATGGGCTTGAGCCTGCAGGTGGGCACATGAGGGGCTTAGTTTGGGAAGACATGGGTGGAGGACCCAAGGTTGTAGAGTCTGGATTCAGACAGATCTGAAATTTTTGTGACCTGGAGTGAGTCACCTTACCTTTCTGAGCCTCAGTTTGCTCACGTGTAAAATAGGGGTAATATTATTGCTTAGTACACCTCCAGGACTTTAGGGATGGCAAAATGGCATAATGGATGATAAAGTGGTCTTATAAATTATAACAAATTCTACTCATGTTAGTTGCACAGATGCATGTGTGTGTGTTATCTCACAAGGGTTATCTAAGTTCTTGAACCCTGATTGAGAAGGTGGCGAGAAGCAACATTAGGGTGACCTCCTTAGGATGTCATTCTGAGGAAGAACAAACCACAAGATTGGCAAGGGTCAGTCCGGTTTACCTGACTCTTCTTCTTCTTCTTTTTTTTTTTTCCCCATTCTCAAGCAGTTTATGGTGAAAGAGTTGAAACTTTTTTCTGAGATTGAGGCTATCCCATGAGCTAAATATTGAACCATCTAAAAAGCTGATTATATGATCTCTGCCTCAGTGATCTTTTGAAGATTCATCTAGCCCCAGGACATGGTGGTATAATGAACTTCAAATCAGAATTATAGTCTCATCTCTGCCCCTAACTTCCTATGTGATCTTGTGTGGGTTCCATCTTCTCTCTGGGCTTCAATATTCCTAGAAGTCAGACAAGATCTATGGTTTCCAAATGCTGGTCCATGGATTGAATGCCTCAGATCATCTGAGAAAGGAGGACAACTCAATGCTTATGAAGTAGCTACACTGATGAGTTGAATGTTAATCTGATCAAGTCTCTAAATGTAATTACAAGATTACAGGATATACAAATGATAGAGGAACATGTTAAATGACACCACAGGAATGAAATCAACTAAATTCAGAATGTAGGAGATTTGGTAGGATAAATGTAGTTTCACCAAGAAATAAATAGAAAAAGAGAAAAGAGAGTAAGAGAAGGAATTGGTTTTTAATTCTCTGTTTTAACAAATTACTACAAACTTGATGGGTTAAAACAATACAAATTTATTATCTTATGGTTCTGTAAATCAAAGGTTCAACACGGGTATCCCTGGGGCAAAACAAAAGTGTTGGCAGAGTTTTGTTTTGTTTTTTGCTTTCTGGAGGCTCTAGGGTATAATCCATTTCCTTGTCCTTTCCAGCTTCTATGACTGCCCATAATTCTTGGTTTATGGCCCCCGTCCTCCATCTTCAAAGCCAAAAATGCTGAATCTGACATTCTTCTGTACTCACATTAGGTGATTGTTTTTAAACTGCTCTGAGAGTCCCCAGATGGTTCTATTGTGTCCTCAAGTCTAGCCCTCAAGATGATGGTGATGACTAAGAAGGTAGTACCCAAGGCTGTCACTCATTTCAACCAAGTAATTCTGTCTTTTAAATATGGTTTTTGGTTCCACTTGATTGCCTTTGAATGGAAAAACTGTTTTAGAAAGATCTTGAGAAGGAACAAAAGTTGGTCTCTATCTGAGTGGCTGCGAAATCCTCAGAGGCTGGACATCCTTGTGGAGAACAAAATGCCTGTGGCTGTTGGCAAGCTGGAGAGTGGAGTGGAGGCAGGGGTAAAAATGCCTTATTTTCCTGAAGGTATCCACCACAATCAAGATGATTTCAAGGAAGGAGAAAGAAGGTAGACTGGTAGATTTAAAATTTTAAAGTATCAAAATACATGCCAGTAAGATTTTTGTCAGCATATTGGTAACCACAGTTAGGATTTCTCCATCAAAGAAGTTAATTCTTTCCCTAGCAGTAGCTGCAGTTGGGTAGGGAAATAGGCAACATTCAGAGGTTTTTAACTGACATAATAGGTATGTTACCACTTAAACATTTGCCAGATATGTGTAAGAGACGGTGGGTGGATTTGAAAGGTTGTTATTAATACTGTCAATTCTAAGTGTTCACTGATTAAAACCAAACAACTGGATAAAGGTGAACAGGAGTCCACCAGCCAGTCATGTGTTCAATTTCCCAAAGAAACAACCAGAGGCTTGGTGACACTGAATGAGGGTGTGCCTTTCTTTTGAATTCTCCCTCTGTTGGTGGAGGCCTTATGAATTAGGAAACAAAAGAGGTGGCTCTCTGGGTCTGACCTCTTTATCAACGTAACTCCTGACCTGAAGTCATAACCTGCCTTACCTATTGTGTGTGTTGGGGGAGAGGGTGATGGGGGCGGCATTACTATCTGTCTCCTATGTTGGAGGTTGGTCTTTGCTATCTTTAATGATTGGCACATATACTTGTGACTACTGATTCATGATACTAATCACATACTGTTTGATAGGAAAACAGAGGCTTCACAGCTGGCAGAAGGACTGTTAAATCAATAGGCAAAGAAGATACTGAAGGAATTGGAGAGGATGGAATAGAGTGTAAAGAGTGCAAGGTTTATAAGATTCAGAGAATTCTAACTTGTCCTCTTAGTAACTGATCATCCTTGGGCAAGTTTATTCATTCGTCCTCTCATCTATTCAACAAACATTAATTGGGTACCTACTAAAGTGTCAGGTACTGTGCTAAGGCTAATTAAATAAACAACCCCACAGTTTTACCACATTTCAGCCCATCAATCAACAGATAGTGTTAAGTACCCACTTCATACCTAATTCTGTCCTTGTTGCTGAGGATGGAACAAGACAAAAATTAACCCATAAGGAGCTGACATTGTAGTGAAGAGGGACAGGCAAGGGAGAAGACACATGATAAACAGGAAGCATATGAATAAATAATAAAAATAATACTTGTGTTAAGTAATGTTCTGAGGGAATGAATGGGATGACATATTAGAGAGTAAAAACTGGAAAAGGAGTGGCTACCTAGCAGAGTGGTCAGGGAAACTTTCGCAGCTGAAACCTGAAGAAGGAATTTTTTTAGGAGGAAGCCAATTACTCAGAGAAGCAGGAGAAGAGCATTTCAGGAAGAATAACAGTGAGTACAAAGGCCTTGGGATGAGAAGAGGGTTAGGCTGTTAGAGAAACTAAAAGGAGGACAGTGTGGCTGGATCATGGTGAAAAGGGGTAGGTGGGCAGAATGGAGTGTTGCCAGAAGAGAGTGGAGATAGATAAGTGATTCCTTCTGATCTTATTTCCTTGTCTGTAAATTAGAGATAATAATAGCTATAGCTAGTTCATTTCTCTAACCTAAGGTTTTAGTACAGAGCTTGACTGAAAGCTTGGTGAATTTATTGCATAATAGAAAGTCAAAGTCAGGACTGAAGGGCAAGACTTAATTAAAAGTGTCTCATAGAATCTTAGGAAGCCCTGCATCTGACATTAGCTGAGTTTGCAGATGCTCCAAGCTTTGGTAATCAGATTATAAATTTATAGAATTCACTGAGATTGGCTGACTTTGGTAATTTACATTCTTCCTTTAATTTATTCCTTGTCCATCCACAAGCTACAGCTCAATTAAGCCCCATTTAAAGACTGTACATGTGTGTGTGTGTGTGTGTGTGTGTGTGTGTGTGCTCAATCACACAATCTGACTCTGTATAACCCCCATGAGCAGTAGCCCACCAGGCTCCTCTGCCCATAGAATTTTCTGTGCAAGAATACTGGAGTGTGTTTCCATTACCACCTCCAGGGGATTTTCCTGACACAGGGATTGAACCTGCATGTCTTGAGTCTGCCAAGCCCCATTTAAAGCCATGTGCTTAAAAAAAGAAAGGGGGAGAAGAGGTCATACTAAGTAGGTGGAAAAGGGAAAAGATACAGAAATTATTCAAATTGTCCAGGGATCTGAGCATTCTTCATCTCAGGACAAGTGGCCTGTGACAGGTCTGGTATTAATGCCTGCATTTGGACCAGAGCTCAGATATAGACCTTCACGTTGCCTATCCTATAAATAGCCAAGGAAGTGAGACTGAGTCTCAAGGCATCACTCCAATCTGTCTCCAGATCATTTTAAAGCATTTTAATTCCACCCCAGATCTTGTTCATCAAAGCAAAGCTAGACTCTCTCTGGTATCTTGCTCAAAATGTAGAGACACCAGAGTCAGGGACTAGTCTCTACTGTCTTTTCAGTTTCTTTTTTCCCCTTCCTCTCCCTTTTCATTGTTTTTGCTCCCTTTTGTATCCAATTTCAATAGAGTCTCCCTCTTAAGACCCAGGAAAATGACAAGAGGAATTAATTATTATTTATCATTGGCTCAATGTTGTCTTACTTACTTTTTCTGACCTAGGGAGACTAGATTAATAAATGAAAATTAGAACTAGGTCTAGATGAGTCTTGCTGCCCAGTACAAAGTTATCATTTGAGTCATGTTTCAAACTGAGCAAGAAGCAAAAAAAAAAAAAAAACACTTCCAGGGGGAAAAGAGAAGATGGTGGAGGAATAGAATGGGGAGACCAATTTCTCCCCCACAAATTCATCAAAAGATCATTTGAATGATGAGCAACTTCCACAAAACAACTTCTGAACGCTGGCAGAGGACACCTAGTACCGAGAAAAGCAGCCCATTCTCTTTGAAAGGAGGTAGGACAAAATATAAAAGACAAAAAGAGAGACAAAAAAGTTAAGGATAGAGACCCATCCCAGGGAGCGAGTAATGAAGGAGGAGAAGTTTCCAAACATCAGAAAACCTCTCACTGGCAGATCTGTGGGGTGTTTTGAAATCTCAGAGGGCAAACCTGGAGGGGGGGGGGTGGAGAAAAAACCACATAATACGCACCTAACCACAACTGCCAGCAGAGAAGTAGCCCAGATGCTCATGTCAGCCACCAGGGAGTGGGGGCTGAACAGGGAGGTGCAAGTTGCATGCTTAGGGTAAGGACCAGGCCTGCATGCCCTGAGGACAATCTGAGGGAGCTAACATGAGATAGCAACCCAAACTGTGGGATAGCCAGAGAGAGAAAAAAGAGAGAGAGAGAACTTTCCCATGAAAAGCTCAAATACCAAAGGAGAGGTAGCCGGCTGTGGACTGGCCCATCCCCCTGCCAGAAGCAGAGAGGCCAGCAGGCGACATCCAGAGCCTGAAAGCAAGAGGCAAGCTTGGCTCCAGAGATGGCATCCTCAACCAAACTGTGAGCAGGCTCCCATTGCTAACCAAGTCTTCCTGGGATCCTGAACGGTATACATCTGCCAGGAGGGTTGTAGCCTGAGATCAGCTCCCCAGAGGAGACACACAGCAAACCTGAGATGGTGCTCTTGTGGCACACCCAGGAAACCCAGCGGCTGGGACCAGGGAGGTGATTAAGATGCACAGCCCACCTAGGACAGTGTGCTCACCAAACCCCTGGTCATCTGAGCTGCTTGGACCTGGGAAGGGCATAAAACGCATGCCCAACCGAGTCTGTGCCTTTGTGGAGTACCCAAGAAACAAACTGAGCAGCTTAGACCGGGGAAGAGCATGAAACCCAGGGCACACTGTGGGCAGGTCCCCTGCAGAGCAACCTGGAGCCTGAGCAGTGTAGACCGGGAAAGCACATACGCCATGAGCTGGGGCAAACCCAATGTGGTCCATACACTGCGAGCACTCCCCACACACACCAGTGATATTTGTTTGCAGTGTTCCTCACTCCCCACAGCACAACTGAACAAGTGAGCATAAATAAGTGACCACCTTTGCTCCCTTGTGTCAGGGTAGAAATTAGACACTGATGAGACTTGCAAACAGAGAAAGCCACAATGAACAAAAAAGAGGGAACTACTCTAGAAGTGAAAGGAGCAACAAATTAAAACCCTGTAGTTATCATTGACTAGGCACTGGAAGGGGCCTATAGACCTTGAGAAGAAGTATAAGCTGGAACAAGGAACTATCTGAAATTTAACTCGCCCCACACTTCCCTCAACAGTTCCAGAGAAATTCCTAGATGTACGTTTACTATTACCATTATTAAATTGTTTATTTTTTGTAATTTTTAAGTTCTTGATTCACCTTTAATTTTCATTTTTATAACCTACTATTACCTTGCAAAAAAGACCCTATTTTAAAGCAAATTTCATATATAAATATATATAAATTTTTTGATTGATTTTGTTTTGTATTTTTAATATTGTATTTTTCAGAGTCTAACCTCTACTCTGGTCTCATCATTTCATGGCAAATAGATGGGGAAACAGTGGAACCAATGGCTGACTTTATTTTGGGAGGAGGCCTCCAAAATCACTGCAGATGGTGATTGCAGCCATGAAATTAAAAGATGCTTACTCCTTGGAAGGAAAGTTATGATCAACCTAGACAGCATATTAAAAAGCAGAGACATTACAACAATGGTCTATCTCATCAAGGCTATGGTTTTTCTGGTGGTCATGCATAGATGTGAGAGTTGCACTATAAAGAAATCTGAGCACTGAAGAATTGGTGCTTTTGAACTATGGTGTTGGAAAAGACTCTTGAGAGTCCCTTGGGTTACAAGGAGATCCAACCAGTCCATCCTAAAGGAAATCTGTCCTGAGTATTCATTGGAAGGACTGATGTTAAAGCTAAAACTCCAATATTTTGGCCACCTGATGTGAAGAGTTGACTCATTTGAAAAGATGCTAATGCTGGGAAAGACGGAAGGGAGGAAGAGAAGGGGACGATGGAGGATGAGATGGTTGGATGGCATCATCAACTCAACGGGGATGAGTTTGAGTAGTCTTCGGAAGTTGGTGATGGACAAGGAGGCCTGGTGTGCTGTGGTCCATGGGATTGTGAAGAGTCAGACACGACTGAGCAACTGAACTGAACTGAACTGATCCTCTACTCTAGATTTTTAATCTTTGATTTTTGGTATTTCTTATCATTTTTTTACCTTTAAGAATCTAATCTTCAGTACCCATTTCTGCATAGGGGTGTGAATACTGGCTTGATTGCTCTCTCCCCTTTGGTTCTCCCTTTTCTCCCCCAGGTCACCTCTATTTCCTCCTACCCCTTTCTCTTCTTTACTTAACTCTGTGAATCGCTCTGGGTGTTCTGGGCTTTGGAGAACACTTAGGGAACTGATTGCTGGCTAGATTGGTCTCTCCCTTTTGACTCCCTCTCTTCTACTCCTGGTCACTTCTACCTCCCTCCTCCCTCTTCTCTTCTTCATGTAACTCTGTGAAGCTCTCTGTGTGTTTCAGTCTGTGGAGAGCACATAGGGAATTGATTACTGGCTAGATTGCTCTCTCCCCTTTTGATTCCCCCTCTTCTGATCCTGGCCACCTCTATCTCCCTCCTCCCTCTTCTGTTTTCGATGTAACTCTGTGACTCTCTCTGGGTGTCCATCACTGTGGAGAATCTTTTCACCATTAACATAGATGTTTTATCATCTGTGCTATATGGATGGACAAGTCTTGAAGCTATTATTAGAATAAGACTGACAGCCAGTGACAGGAGGCTTAAATCCAAAACATGAGAAAACCAGAAAACTCCTGACTCTAGGGAACATTAATTGACAAGTGCTCATCCAAAAGCCTCTATGCCTACACTGAAACCAAGTTCCACCCAAGAGCCAACAAGTTCCAGAGCAAGACAGACCCTGCTAATTCTCCAGCAATGCAGTAACATAGTCCTAAGCATTAAAATACAGGCTTCCCAAAGCCACACCAAACCCACAGAGAGCTCAAAACTCACTATTGGACACTTCACTGTGTTCCAGAAAGAAGAGATCAAGCTCCACACACCAGAACACTGACTCAAGCTTCCCTAACCATGAAACCTTGACAAGCCACTAGTTGAACCCCAACCACAGGGAGTAACCTCCTCAATAAAGAGGAACCACAAAATTCCAGTATACAGAAAGACCACCCAAAACACAGCAATCTAAACAAAACAAAAAGGCACATAAATATTCATTAGGTAAAGGAACAGGATAAATTCCCACCAAACCAAACAAAAGAGGAGGAGAGAGGGAGTCTACCTGAAAAAGAATTTAGAATAATGATATTGAAAATGATCCAAAATCTTGAAAACAAAATGGAGTTACAGATAAATAGAATAGAGACAAGGATTGAGATGATGTAAGAAATGTTTAACAAGGATCAAGAATAAATAAAAAAGAGTCAATCAATAATGAATAATGCAATAACTGAGATCAAAAGCACTCTCAAAGGAACCAACAGTAGAATAACTGAGGCAGAAGATAGGATAAGTGAGGTGCAAGATAGAATGGTGGAAATAAATGAAGTGGAGAGGAAAAAAGAAAAAAGAATTAAATGAAATGAGGACAACCTCAGAGACTTCTGGGACAATGTTAAACGTCCCAACATTCAAATCATAGAAGCCCAGAAGAAGACAAAAAGAAAGGCCATGCGAAAATACTTCAGGAGATAATAGTGGAAAACTTACATAAAATGGGGAAGGAAATAGTCGCCTAAGTCCAAGAAACCCAGAGTCCCAAACAGGATAAACCCAAAGCAAAATATCCCAAGACACTTATTAATCAAATTAACAAAGATCAAACACAAACAGCAAATATTGAAATTAGGAAGGGAAAGCAACAAATAATGCACCAGGGGGTTCCATACAGATAATAGCTGATCTTTCAATAGAAACTCTTCAGGCCAGAAGGGAAGGGCAGGACATACTTAAAGTGATGAAAAGAAAAACCTACAACCCAGATTACTGTACCCAGCAAGGATCTCATTCAAATATGATGGAGAAATCAAAAGCTTTACAGACAAGCAAAGGTGAGAGAATTCAACATCACCAAAACTGCTCTTCAACACGTCCTAAAGGATCTTCTCTAGACAAGAAACACAGAAAAGGTGTATAACCCTGAACCCAAAACAAAAAAGTAAATGGCAACGGGATCATACTTATCAATAATTACCTTAAATGTAAATGGGTTGAATGCCCCAACCAAAAGACAAAGAGTGGCTAAATGGATACAAACAAGGCCCCTATATATGCTATCTACTAGAGACCCACCTCAAAACAAGGGACACATACAGACTAAAAGTGAAGGGCTAGAAAAATATATTTCCAGCAAATGGAGACCAAAGGAAAGCAGGAGTAGCAATACTCATAACAGATAAAATAGATATTGAAATAAAGTCCTTTAAAAGAAAAAAGTACACTAAATAATAACCAAAACATCAAGCCAAAAAGAAGATATAGCAATTATAAATATATATGCACCCAATATAAGAGCACTGCTATATGTAAGGCAAATGCTAACAAGTATGAAAGGGGAAATTAACAGTAACACAATAACAGTGGGAGACTTTAATACCTCACACACATCTATGGATAGATCAACTAAACAGAAAATTAGCAAGGAAAAAGAAACTTTAAATGATACAATGGACCCATTAGACTTAACTGATATCTATAGGACATTTCACCCCAAAACAATGAATTACACCTCATTCTCAAGGGCACACGGAATTCTCTCCAGGATAGATCACATCCTGTGCCATAAATCTAGCCTTGGTAAATTCAAAAAAACTGAAATCATTTCATGCACCTCTTCAGATCAGAGTGCAGTAAGATTAAATGGCAACTATAGGGAAAAAAATATTAAAAATTCCAACATATGGAGGCTAAACAACATGCTTCTAAATAACCAACAAATCACAGAAGAAATCAAAAAGAAATCAAAATATGCATAGAAATGAATGAAAATGAAAACACGACAACCCAAAACCTATGGGATTCTGTAAAAACAGTGCTAAGGAGAAGGTTCATAGCATTACAACTTTCCTCAAAAACAAGACAAAAATCAAATAAATAAGCTAACTTTACACCTAAAGCTACTAGAAGAAGAACAAATGAAGAACCCCAGGGTTAGTAGAAGGAAAGAAATCATAAAAAAATAAGGCAGAAGTAAATGAAAAAGAAAGAAAGGAGACTATAGTAAACATCAACAAAACTAAAAGCTGGTTCTTTGAGAAGATAAATAAAATAGACAAACCATTAGCCAGACTCATCAAGAAAAAAAGAGCAAAATCAAATCAAAAAAATTAGAAATGAAAATGGAGGAATCACAACAGACAACACAGAAATACAAAGGATCATAACAGACTGCTATGAGCAACTATATGCCAATAAAACAGACAACTTGGAAGAAATGGACGGATTCTTAGAAATGTATAACCTTCCCAAAGTGAACCAGGAAGAAATAGAAAATCTTAACAGACTCTACACATGCACAGAAATTGAAATTGTAATAAGAAATATTCCAACAAACAAAAGCCAAGGATCAGATGGCTTCACAGCTGAACTCTACCAAAAATTTAGAGAAGAGCAAACACCTATCCTACTCAAACTCTCCCAGAAATTTGCAGAGGAAGGTAAACTTCCAAACTACTCCTATGAGGCCATGATCACCCTAATACCAAAACCAGACAAAGATACCACAAGGAAAGAAAACTACAGGCCAATATCACTAATGAACATAGATGCAAAAATCCTAAACAAAATTCTAGCAAACAGGAATCAACAACATATTAAAAAGATCATACATCATGACCAAGTGGGCTTCATCCCTGGGATGCAAGGATTCTTCAATATTCGCAAGTCAATCAGTGTAATACACCACATTAACAAATTGAAAGATAAAAACCATATGATTATCTCAATAGAAGCAATGAAAGTCTTTGACAGAGTTCAACATCCATTTATGATAAAAAAAAAAACTCTCTAGATAGCAGGAATAGGAGGAACATATCTCAACATAATAAAAGCCATTTATGATAAACCCACATGAAACATTTTTCTCAGGGGTGAATAATTGAAAGCATTTCCCCTAAAGTCAGGAACAAAGCAAGGGTGCCCACTCTCACCACTATATTCAACATAGTTTTGGAAGTTTTAGCCACAGCATTCAGAGAAGAAAAAGGAATAAAAATAATCCAGATTGGAAAAGAAGAAGTAAAATTCTCACAGTTTGCAGATGACATGATCCTCTACATAGAAAACCTTAAAGACTCCACCAGAGAATTGCTAGAGCTAATTAATGAATATAATAAAGTTGCAGGATGTAAAATTAACACAGAGAAATCCTTTACATTCCTATACACTAACAATGAGAAAACAGAGAAATTAAGGAAATAATCCCATTCACCATTGCAATGAAAAGAATAAATACTTAGGAATAAATCTACCTAAAGAAACAAAAGACCTATATATACAGAAAACTATAAAACACTGATAACAGAAATAAAAAATGATACAAATAGATGGAGAAATCATGGACTGGAAAAATCAATATAATGAAAAAGAGTATACTACCCAAAGCAATCTATAGATTGAATGAAATCCCTGTCAAGCTACCAACAATATTTTTCAGAGAACTAGAACAAATAATTTCACAATTTGTATGGAAATACGATAAACCTCGAATAGCCAAAGCCATCTTGAGAAAGAAGAATGGAACTGGAGGAATCAATCTGCCTGAATTCAGACTATACTACAAAGCTACTGTCATCAAGACAGTATGGTACTGGCACAAAGACAAATATATAGATCAAAGGAACAAAGCAGAAATCCCAGAGATAAATCCATGCACCTATTGACACCTTATCTTTGACAAAGGAGGAAAGAATATACAATAGAGAAAAGACAATCTCTTTAACAAGTGGTGCTGGGGAAAATGGTCAATCACTTGTAAAAGAATGAAATTAGAACACTTTTTAACACCATACACAAAAATAAACTCAGAATGGATTAAAGGTCTAAATTTAAGACAAGAAACTATAAAACTCCTAGAAGAAAACATAGGCAAAACACTCTCTGACATAAACTTCAGCAGGGCCCTCTACGACCCACCTTCCAGAGTAATGGAAATAAAAGCAAAAATAAACAAATGGGACCTAATTAAACTTAAAAGCTTTTGCACAATGGAGGAAACTCTAAGCAAGGTGAAAAGACAGTCTTCAAAATAGGAAAAAATAGTAGCTAATGAAGCAACTGACAAGGAATTAACCTCAAAAATATACAAGCAGCTCGTGCAGCTCGATTCTAGAAAAATAAACAACCCAATCAAAAAGTGGGCCAAAGGCCTAAAGAGACATTTCTCCAAAGAAGACATACAGATGGCTAACAAACACATGAGAAGATGCTCAACATCACTCATTATTATAGAAATGCAAATGAAATCCTCAATGAGGTACCATCTCACACTGGTCAAAATGGCTACTATCCAAAAGTCTACAAACAATAAATGATGGAGAGGGTGCAAAGAAAAGGGAACCCTCTTACACTGTTGGTGGGAATGTAAACTCGAACAGCTGCTATGGAGAACAATGTGGAAATTCCTTTAACAAAAAATTGGAAGTAGAACTGCTGTATGACCCAACAATCCCACTGCTGGCCATACACACTGAGGAAACCAGAATTGAAAGAGACACATGTACCTTAATGTTCATTGCAGCATGGTTTACAATAGCTAGGACATGGAAGCAACCTAGATATCTATCGGCAGATGATTGGGTAAGAATGCACTGGTACATATACAAAATGGAATATTACCCAGCTATTAAAAAGTATGCATTTGAATCAGTTCTAATGAGGTGGATGAATCTGGAGCCTATTTTACATAGTGAAGTAAATCAGAAAGAAAAACACCGATACAGTATATTAACACATACTTATGGAATTTAGAAAGATGGTAATGATGATCCTATATGCGAGACAGCAAAAGAGACACAGATGTAAAGAATAGACTTTTGGACTCTGTGGGACATGGCAAGAGTGGGATGATTTGAGAAATAGCATTGAAACATGTTTATTACCATATGTGAAATAGATCACCAGTCCAGGTTCAATGTGTGAGAAAAGGCACTCAGTTCAGGTGCACTGGGATGACCCTGAGGAGTGGGATGGGGAGGGAGGTGGGAGAGGAGTTCATGATGAGGGACACATGTACACCCACGGCTGATTCATGTCAATGTATGGCAAAAATCACTACAATATTGCAAAGTAATTAGCCTCCAATTAAAATAAATTAGTTTACAAAAAAAATACACTTCCTAGCCATTAGTACAGTCTTTGCTTGTGTTTTTCAAGGGTAGAAAAATATCTGCAAGGGAAAATTTCCAATATGCATATTCACACTTGCTTTATTTTCATCCCAGTAACAAAAGGCAAATAATCACAAGCTGACTTTTAAAGGCATAACTTCTATAATTATCATAAGAGGTGGTGTTTCATTGGATAGTGGCCCAATGCCTTTATGATAAACAGCTCCTGTTCCTAAAGAGGTGCATGGGTCTTAAGTTTGATTCTTGAGGAACTTATATGAAAAGTATGTATATGCTTTGTATGGCTCACTCATTTTAAGGATCTTTGTATAATAGGTTCAGCCCCACCACAGGACAGCATAGAAATCTGGAAGAGCAATCCAGATTTGGCTCAGCCAAAATGTAGGCACAGAAGAAGAGAACTTGAATCCTTATTAAGACCTTGGCCATTTTATCAATTAGAATGTTTTGGTTGCAAGAAAATAAAACCAAACTTTATTCATGTAATGAAATAGAGAAACTCTTCAGGGTTGACTTAATCCAGTGGCTCTATCTTCACTCCTTTGTAATTCTGTCAGCTTTACCCTCCTTTGTATTTTTGCTTTATCTTTAGGCAAAATTACTACATTAGGTCTGGCCTTCACAAACAAATACTACAGTGTTCAGAGGGAAAAAATGGAAAGTTGATTATAAAATTTATCCCAGAAGAATGAGTAAGAACTTCACTTAGAAGATTCCAACAAAACTTTTTAGCATCATTTGCTCAAATTGTCAGTCTTGAGCTGATTACTGGCTTGAGGGGAATCAGAATAATAATCAGGCTACTCCTAAAATTAGAGATAGGATCAGCTTTGCCTAAGGTATATGAGATATGTGGGAGAAGAGTGGTTACATGAATAAAATAAGGTTTTGGTAAGTAAGAAGTGGAGAATAAATACGATCAGTTCAGTTAAGTTCAGTCGCTCAATCATGTCTCTGCGACCCCATGAATCGCAGCATGCCAGGCCTCCCTGTCCATCACCAACTCCCAGAGTTCACTCAGACTCATGTCCATCGAGTCAGTGATGCCATCCAGCCATCTCATCCTCTGTCGTCCCCTTCCCCTCCTGCCCCCAATCCCTCCCAACATCAGAGTCTTTTCCAATGAGTCAACTCTTTGCATGAGATGGCCAAAGTACTGGAGTTTCAGCTTTAGCATCATTCCTTCCAAACAACACCCAGGGCTGATCTCCTTTAGAGAGGAGGAGATCTCCTTGCAGTCCAAGGGACTCTCAAGAGTCTTCTCCAACACCACAGTTCAAAAGCATCAATTCTTCAGTGCTCAGCTTTCTTCACAGTCCAACTCTCACATCCATACATGACCACTGGAAAAAAACCATAGCCTTGACTAGACAGACCTTTGTTGGTAAAGTAATGTCTCTGCTTTTCAATATGCTATCTAGGTTGGTCATAACTTTTCTTCCAAGGAGTAAGCGTCTTTTAATTTCATGGCTGCAGTCACCATCTGCAGTGATTTCGAAGCCCCAAAAAATAAAGTCTGACACTGTTTCCACTGTTTCCCCATCTATTTCCCATGAAGTGATGGGACTAGATGCCATGATCTTGGTTTTCTGAATGTTGAGCTTTAAGCCAACTTTTTCACTCTCCTCTTTCAGTCTCATCAAGAGGCTTTTTAGTTCCTCTTCACTTTCTGCCATAAGGGTGGTGTCATCTGCATAAGCACGGGCAGCTGCGATGTCACACAAGTGTGGGCGGCTGTGACAGTGCAGCCAAATGGAGCTACCCCACGTCCGAAGTCAGGGGCGGTGGCCAGGAGGAGTTACCCCATGTTCGAGGTCAGGGGCAGTGGCCAAGAGGAGCTATCCCACCCCCAGAGGCCAGGGGCAGTGGCCAGGAGGAGCTACCCCACGCCCGAGGTCAGGAGTGGCAGCCGAGAGGAGCAACCCCACATCCAAGGAGCGGAGGCTGCATGGGTGCAGGAGGGCCTAAAGGAGCTACTCCACGTTCAAGGTCAGGAGGGGCAGTGGTGAGGCGATATCCTCATCGAAGGTAAGGAGCAGTGGCTGCACTTTGCTGGAGCAGCGTGAAGAGATACCCCACATCCAAGGTAAGAGAAACCCAAGTAAGAAGGTAGGTGTTGCAAGAGGGTTTCAGAGGGCAGATACACTGAAACCATAATCACAGAAAATGAGTCCATCTAATCACACTAGGACCACAGCCTTGTCTAACTCAATGAAACTAAGCCATGCCCTGTGCGGCCATCCAAGACGGGCAGGTCATGGTGGAGAGGTCTGACAGAATGTGGTCCACTGGAGAAGGGAATGGCAAACCACTTCAGTATTCTTGCCTTGAGAACCCCATGAACAGTATGAAAAGGAAAAATGATAGGATACTGAAAGAGGAACTCCCCAAGTCGGTAGGTGCCCAATATGCTACTGGAGATCAGTGGAAAAATAACTCCAGAAAGAATGAAGGGATGGATTCAAAGCAAAAACAATACCCAGTTGTGGATGTGACTGGTGATAGAAGCAAGGTTTGATGCTGTAACAAGCAATATTGCATAGGAACCTGGAATGTTAGGTCCATGAATCAAGGCAAATTAGAAGCGGTCAAACAGGAGATGGCAAGAGTGAACATCGACACTCTAGGACTCAGCGAACTAAAATGGACTGGAATGGGTGAATTTAACTCAGATGACCTTAGAAGAAATGGAGTAGCCATCATGGTCAACAAAAGAGTCCGAAATGCAGTACTTGGATGCAATCTCAAACACGACAGAATGATCTCTCTTCGTTTCCAAGGCAAACCATTCAATATCACAGTAATCCAAGTCTATGCCCCAATACTATAAAGGCATCTAAGTTTATTCTCAGTTTTCTCCCTTTGATAGACTGTTCTTTCCTTCTTCCACAAAGGTGGAAATTTTATCTAAGCACATGGTCATTCAATGAAAGATCATATTTCCTAGTCTCTCAGCCAACTGTGACTCTGGAACTAAATTTTTGCCAATAGTATATGAGAAAAATTATACCACCCATTCATATTCTATGTGCAACCACCCATTATGACCATTGATTTAGGTCATACCTGAAAGGCCTAGTGGTTTTCCCTACTCTCTTCAATGTAAGTCTGCACTTCTATAGTCATTTATTTGTTAATAGATATGTAAATATATGCTTGTTGTTCAGTCTCTAAGTCATATCTGAATCTTTGAGACCCCATGAACTGTAGCATGCTAGGCTCCTCTGTCCTCCACTATCTCCCAGAATTTGCTCCAATTCATGTCCATTGAGTCAACGATGCCATCTAACCATCTCATCCTCTGTTGCCCCCTTCTCCTCCTGCCCTCAATCTTTCCCAGCATTAGGGTCTTTTCCAGTGAGTTGGCTCTTTGCATCAAGTGGCCAAAGAATTGGAGCTTCAGCTTCAACATCAGTCCTTCCAATGCTTGATCAGTGTTTATTTCCTTTAGAATTGCCTGGTTTGAATTATTTCCAGTCCAAGGGACTCTGAAGATTCTTCTCCAGCACCACAATTTGAAACCATCAATTCTTTGGCACTTAGCCTTCTTTATGGTCCAACTCTCACATCTGTACGTGACTATTGGAAAAACAATAGCATTGACTGTATGGATTTTTGTTAGCAGTGATGTCTGCTTCTTAATGAACTGTCTAGGTTTGTCATATTTTTCCTTCCAAGGAACAAACCTCTTAATTTCATGGCTGCAGTCACCATCCACAGTTATTTTGGAGCCCAAGAAAATAAAATCTGTAGTGCTTCCACTTTTTACCTTTTTATTTCCAACGAAGTTATGGGACCAGATTCCATAATCTTATTTTTTTACTAAAGAGTTTTAAGCCAGCCTTTTCACTCTCCTGTTTCACCTTCATCAAGAGGCTCTTTAGCTCCTTTTCAGTTTCTGCTGTTATAATGTTATCAGAAATGTCTGTTTAGGTCTTCTGTTTAGGTCCATTTTTTTATTGGGTTGTTTGTTTTCCTGATTTTGAGCTGCATGTGCTACTCATATATTTTGGTGATTAATCCTTTGTCAGTTGCTTCATTTGCAAATATTTTCTCCCATTCAGAGAGTTGTCTTTTCATCTTGTTTATAGTCTTCTTTGATGTGTAAAAGCTTTCAAATCTAATTAGTTCCCATTTGTTTATTTTTGTGTTTATTTCCATTATTCTAGGAGGTGGGTCATAGAGACTCTTGCTGTGATTTATGTCAAGGAGTATACTGCCTTTGTTTTCCTTTAAGAGTTTTATAGTTTCTGGCCTTAGGTTTAAGTCTGTAATCCATTTTGAGTTTATTTTTCTATATGGTATTATGAAATATTCCAGCTTCATTCTTTTACATGTAGCTCTCCAGTTTTCCCAGCACCACTTATGGAAGAGATTGTCTTTTCTCCTTTGTGTATTCTTGCCTCCTTTGTCAAAGATAAGGTGCCCATAGGTGTGTAGGTTTACTTCTGGGCTTTCTGTCTTGTTCCCTCTGTCTATATTTCTGTTTTTGTGCCAGTACCATACCATTTTAATGACTGTAGCTTTGTAGTATAATTTAGGATCGTTGATTCCTCATGCTTTGTTTTTTCTTTCTCATGATTTCTTTGGCTATTTATGATCTGTGTTTCCATACAAATTGTGAGACTTTTTGTTCTAGCTCTGCAAAATGTACTGTTAGTATTATAGTTTGATGGAGATTACATTGTATTGGTAGATTGCTTTGGGTAAAAATAGTCCCTTTCATAATATTAATTCTCCAAATCCAAGAACGTGGTATATCTCTGCATCTGTTTGTGTCATCTTTAATTTTTTTCATCAGTGTGTCGTACTTTTCTACATACAAGTCTTTCTTCCCTTTAGGTAGGTTTATTCATAGGTATTTTATTCTTTTTGTTGCAGTGGTTAATGGGATTGTTTCCTACATTTTTCTTTCTGAATTTTCATTGTTAGTGTATGGGAAGGCAAGTGATTTCTGTGTATTAATTTTATATCCTGTGACTTCATTGATTACCTCTAATAATTCTCTGGTGTCATCTTAAGGGTTTTCTATGTATAGTATCATGCCATCTACAAACACTGAGAGTTCTATTTCTTCTTTTCCAATCTGGATTCCTTCATTTCTTTTTCTTCTCTGATTGCTATTGCTAGGGCATCAAATGCTATGTTGAATAATAGTCATGAAAGTAGACACCCTTCTCTGGTTCCTGATCTTAGAGGAAATGCTTTCAGATTGTCACCATTGAGAATAATGTTTTCTCTGGTTTGTCACATACGGCCTTTATTATGTTGAGATACATTTCTTCTATAACTGCTTTCTGAAGAGTTTGTATCATAAATAGGTATTGGAGTTTTTAAAAAGCTTTCTCTGCATCATTGAGATGATCATATATTTTTTGCCTTTCAGTTTATTAATATAATGTATGACATTGATTGATTGGCCTATACTGAAAAATACTTGCATCCCTGGGATAAACCGCACTTGATCATGGTGTAAGAACCTTTTAATGTGATGTTGGATTCTGTTTACTAGAATTTTGTTGAGGAATTTTAGATTTACATTCATCAGTGATGTTGGCTTGTTATTTTCTTTTTTGTGTGTATGGCATTTTGTCTGGTTTTAGTAACAGGGTGATGCTGGCCCCATAGAAAGAGTTAGGGATTTTTCATTCCTCTTTGATTTTCTGGAAGACTTTGAGCAGAATAGGACTTTGCTCTTCTATAAACTTTTGGTAGAATTCACCTATGAAGCCGTCTGTCCCTGGGGTTCTGTTGGGAGATTTTTGGTTACAGTTTCGATTCCCATGCTTCTGATTGGCCTGTTCATATTTCATATTTCTGTCAGTTCAGTTCGGAAAGTTTTACTTTTCTAAGAATTTATCTACTTCTTCAGGGTTGTTCATTTTATTTGCATATAGTTGCTTGTAGTAGTCATTTATGATCCCTGGTGTTTCTGCATTGTCTGATGTAACTTTTCCTTTTGCATTTTTAATTTTATTGATTTGAGTCTTCTCTTATTTCTCAATGAGTCTGGCTAATGGTTTGACAATTTTTTTTTATCTTCTTAAAAAACCAGCTTTTGCTTTTATTGATCTTTGTTCTTGTCCTCTTTCTTTTTTTCATTTATTTCTTCTCTGATCTTTATGATTTCTTTCCCTCTACTAACTTTGTGGGGGTTTGTTCTTCTTTGTAGTTGCTATAGATGTGGGGATAGGTTGTTTATTTGATGTTTCTCTTGTTTCTTGAGGTAGGCTCATATTGCTAGAAACTTCCCGCTTAGCACCACTTTTCCTGCATCCCATAACTTTTTTTTTTTTTAACTTTACAATACTGTATTGGTTTTGCCATACCTCAACATGAATCCACCACGGGTGTACATAAGTTCCCACTCCTGAACCCCCCTTCCACCTCCCTCCCCATATCATCCCTCTGGGTTATCCCAATGCACCAACCCCAAGCATCCTGTATCCTGCATCAAACCTAGACTGGTGATTCATTTCTTATATTATACAAGTTTCAATTTTAGTTGCTATGCTTTCATCATCATTTCATTGTTAACAAACTGTGGAAAATTTCTAAATAGATGGGAATACCAGACCACCTTATCTGCCCCCTGAGGAAACTGTATGCAAATCAAGAAGCAACAGTTAGAACCAGACATAGAATTACAGGGGTTCTGTAACAATTTAGAAAGGTGGGGTGGGGAGGGAGCTGGGAAGGAGGTTCAGGAGGGAGCATACATGGCTGATTTTTGTTGATATTTTACAGAAAGCAACAAAATTCTGTAAAGCAATTACCCTTCAATTAAAAAATAAGTTTAAAAAGTGCACAAATGGAGATATGGTATACACACACACACACACACACACACACACACACACATAATTGAATATTACTTGGCCATAAAAAAAAAAAATCTTGCCATTTGCAACAACATGGACAGATCTGGCCCTGGGGTTCTGTCAGGAGGTTTTTGATCATAGTTTCGAGTTCCATGCTTCTGATTGGTCTGTTTATATTTTATCTTTCTCTCGGCTCAGTTTGGAAAGGTGTACTTTTCTAAGAATTTACTTTTTCAGAAGTAGAGAATGATGACAATAACAATGATGAGTACAGGGTAGAGTGCGCTAAATAGCCAACATTGTAAGAGCACTTAGAAGCAGCAATGGGGGCTCAGAAGGTTTTTTATAAGCGATGTGCAAATGACTTTTTATACATAGCATGCAATTCTTTCAGACTACCTGGATGATAGCTATTTGACAAAGAACAGATGTCTTTGATGGCAATAATTTGTCCCAGCTGTGACAATTGAGTGTGAAATTTTTGGAGACATCTAAAATCAGGCTTGCAGGCAGGTTCAGAGCAATATAAGAGCCTGAAAAATATTCTCTATATTTTTCAGTCTACTAGTGCCCCTGTAGTGACTTTTCTGAGTGAACGTTGGTGTCTCTTTTTGAAATAAAGTTAATCCAATATGCTTGCATCTTGCTTTCATAAGTGAATGCTATTCATTTCTGTCAGGTGCTTCTTAGTTTTCATAGTTGCCCTAAAGAAGGAAAGGTCTCCTACCCTGAACCTAGTCTGCCTCTCCCACTGACTTTGATACACCATAATTTCCAGCCAGCCACCCTAGACAAACTTCTCTTGTCCATCCAAACATTTCTGCCACTTGTTTCTTCTCTGTGCTTTTGTTCAAGCTGTCCTCAATACCTGAAATTCCCTTCCCTTTGCTTTTTCTCACCTTTGACAGTTCTGCACATCTCCATAAACACAGTTCAGATCTCACCTTCTCCCAAATTGTTCTGAAATTATTCCATTCTATGTTAAGTTCTCTCACCCTTGACATTGCATTGAGGACCATAGACCCTCATTATAGTAACTACCACATTCTACCTCAGGAGAGTTACGTGTGAGTGGATTTGACTCTATATCCAACACCCTCTCTCTTCTTAGTATAGCCTAACACAGGATCTTCAGCATATTAGTTCCTTGTGAATGTTTGTTCATTTACTCTTTCAACAAATATTTATTGAGAACCTTTTATGTCCAAGGCACTGTGCTAGTTTTACTGGGGATATAACAATAATAACAATCAAACATCTATGTCCTCACAGTACTTATATTCTATTATGCAATATAGAAGATAAATAAAGAAGTAAGTATATCCTATGTTAGCAATAAGTGTTATTTTTAAAGTAAAGCATGGTAAGAAGGATACAGTTACAAGAATAGGATAGACAGGGAAACCTCAGAGAAAAGGTGACATTTTATTAAAATTCTTAAGAAAAATAAGAAAAGTAGACACTTTCTTATTTTTTTTTAATCTCAAGAAAGGGATATCTGGAGAAAGACTGCTTTATATTATAGAAACAGCATGTGCAAATGTCCTGAAATAGGAACATGAAAGGAGGACAGTATTAAGAGACAAGGTCAAAGATGTAGTGGGAAGCCAAATCACATAAGTGCTATTGACCTAAATTGAGTTAAAAAATAAATAAATAAAGGTGATTACAGGAGTCTGATAGAATATAAGTAGAGTATGTTGAATGAATTCTGGACGATGGCCAGTTTTGACTCCAGGTCTTACCTTGCACAGGGCTTTCACCTTCTAAGCTTAGCCTTTCCGTTTGCTCCTTAGTCTTCAGGTATATAGCCTACTCCATAGCTACTTAGTGCCTTTGTCTCAAGTTGAATCAGGGGCTCTGTCTAAATTAAGCACAACTACGATTCAAAACTAAAACAGAATCTGAGAGCTGCTTGAGGCAGGAAATCCTCAGAGTCCCATTTTCTAAACTGAACCAGAGACTCAGAGAAGATTTCCAAAACTGAGAGGTTGCTTGGCTTGCTCTTCATTTAATCACCCAAACTCTGGGTCACTTTTGATCTGTGAAAAGAACAGAATGCTTCCTCCTCAAATAGCTTTCCAAGAAGGAAGGTGCTTATAGCTATCTCTCTTTGGGGATCAGGTCAAAAGGGGAATTAAGCCCTGTTTTATGGAGGGTGTTTTGTGGGAAAGAGCAGAGGAAAGCGAATTCAGTCTTGCAACGTTCTAGGGTGTTACACTGAAGGAAGTAGTGAGGAGGAGGAAGAAAAACACAGACCACAAGCAGAAATGTGACTATTTTTATTACTGGCCTGCAGTATTAGAGCTTGTTTAGTCACAGGAAACTGAACAGCAGATCTTTATAATGGGTGGAACACCATTAGACATTAGATCTTCCTGCCGCAGACTTGGTGCCAGTAACTCTCTTGAGAAGAGAGAAATTCAGAGCTTAAACTTTATACTCCTCATGGCCACGTGAAAGTGGCAAGTCAGATAAAGTTATGGTTGCTGCATCCCCTGACTGGCTGAAACTTAGACGGAAAGTAGTGGGTTAGTAGGTGGTGATATTCATCCAAGAAAAACCTGGCCTCAGGATTTATCCTGGTGTGAGTTACTTCAAGCAGAATATGTTAAGGAGGATAAAGAATGGGTTGCAAACTGGTGATAGCTATTTGTATGGCTTCAAGTTATGATTGTTTTGCCAGCATCATTTTAAAAAAATAGTAACATGATGACTTTTACATGGGGTATGAACTCTCTTTTTTTTTTTTTTTTGCCTCTGTTTTTTGCTTTATTTTGGAATTCTATAAACAATTTTTTTTCTCTTTTTTTTTAATTTTTTTATTTTTTTAATTTTTTTATTTTTTTTTTTAATTTTAAAATTTTTAATTCTTACATGCGTTCCCAAACATGAACCCCCCTCCCACCTCCCTCCCCACAACATCTCTCTGGGTCATCCCCACGCACCTGCCCCAAGCAAGCTGCACCCTACGTCAGACATGGACTGGCGATTCAATTCTTACATGACAGTATACATGTTAGAATTCCCATTCTCCCAAATCATCCCACCCTCTCCCTCTCCCTCTGAGTCCAAAAGTCCGTTATACACATCTGTGTCTTTTTTCCTGTCTTGCATACAGGGTCGTCATTGCCATCTTCCTAAATTCCATATATATGTGTTAGTATACTGTATTGGTGTTTTTCTTTCTGGCTTACTTCACTCTGTATAATTGGCTCCAGTTTCATCCATCTCATCAGAACTGATTCAAATGAATTCTTTTTAACGGCTGAGTAATACTCCATTGTGTATATGTACCACAGCTTTCTTATCCATTCATCTGCTGATGGACATCTAGGTTGTTTCCATGTCCTGGCTATTATAAACAGTGCTGCGATGAACATTGGGGTACATGTGTCTCTTTCAATTCTGGTTTCCTCCGTGTGTATGCCCAGAAGTGGGATTGCTGGGTCATAAGGTAGTTCTATTTGCAATTTTTTAAGGAATCTCCACACTGTTCTCCATAGTGGCTGTACTAGTTTGCATTCCCACCAACAGTGTAGGAGGGTTCCCTTTTCTCCACACCCTCTCCAGCATTTATTGCTTGCAGATTTTTGGATCGCAGCCATTCTGACTGGTGTGAAGTGGTACCTCATTGTGGTTTTGATTTGCATTTCTCTAATAATGAGTGATGTTGAGCATCTTTTCATGTGTTTGTTAGCCATCCGTATGTCTTCTTTGGAGAAATGTCTATTTAGTTCTTTGGCCCATTTTTTGATTGGGTCATTTATTTTTCTGGAATTGAGCTGCAGAAGTTGCTTGTATATTTTTGAGATTAGTTGTTTGTCAGTTGTTTCATTTGCTATTATTTTCTCCCATTCAGAAGGCTGTCTTTTCACCTTGCTTATATTTTCTTTTGTTGTACAGAAGCTTTTAATTTTAATTAGATCCCATTTGTTTATTTTTGCTTTTATTTCCAGAATTCTGGGAGGTGGATCATAGAGGATCCTGCTGTGATTTATGTCTGAGAGTGTTTTGCCTATGTTCTCCTCTAGGAGTTTTATAGTTTCTGATCTTACATTTAGATCTTTAATCCATTTTGAGTTTATTTTTGTGTACGGTGGTGATGAAAGACAATAACCTACAGCCCAGAATACTGTACCCAGCAAGGATCTCATTCAAATATGAAGGAGAAATCAAAAGCTTTATAGACAAGCAAAAGCTGAGAGAATTCAGCACCACCAAACCAGCTCTCCAACAAATTCTAAAGGATATTCTCTAGACAGGAAACACGAAAAGGGTGTATAAACTCGAACCCAAAACAATAAAGTAAATGGTAACGGGATCACACTTATCAATAATTACCTTAAACGTAAATGGGTTGAACGCCCCAACCAAAAGACAGAGACTGGCCGAATGGATACAAAAACAAGACCCCTCTATATGCTGCTTACAAGAGACCCACCTCAAAACAAGGGACACATACAGACTGAAAGTGAAGGGCTGGAAAAAGATATACCACGCAAATAGAGACCAAAAGAAAGCAGGAGTGGCAATACTCATATCCAATAAAATAGACTTTAAAGCAAAGGCTGTGAAAAGAGACAAAGAAGGCCACTACATAATGATCAAAGGAACAATCCAAGAAGAAGATATAACAATTATAAATATATATGCCCCCAATATAGGAGCCCCGCAATATGTAAGACAAATGCTAACAAGTATGAAAGGGGAAATCAACAATAACACAATAATAGTGGGAGACTTTAATACCCCACTCACACCTATGGACAGATCAACTAAACAGAAAATTAACAAAGAAACGCAAACTTTAAATGATACATTAGATCAGTTAGACCTAATTGATATCTATAGGACATTTCACCCCAAAACAATGAATTTCACTTTTTTTTCAAGTGCTCGGGGTATGAACTCTCAAGTCCAAAACACTCTCTTGCCTTATACTGAGAGGCAGTATGTACAATGGTTAAGAAGACTAGAGCTCTAGGATTAAACCTCTTGTTTCTGTAACCTAGATCTGCCACTCACTAGCTTTCTTTAACTTTCCCAATCTGTATATGAAGATGATAAATGGTATATTTCTTTAATATATCAGTTGACAAGGATATCACAGTCATCAATGATTGCCACCCTCCATCATGAGCTGGTGAGCCTGGGAAAACTCAGAAAGGAAAAGTCTGCCATTTAGCAGCCATCAGATTGCAGTCACTCCCTTTGGTAAGCCCCAAGGAAACTCAGGATGTGGAAAAGCAGGATACTTGTGGAGGCCTATACCAAGGTCACAGATGAGGAGCCCCACACCAGGGTCATCTCTGGAACTGACTGAAAGTGAAAGTGAAGTGAAGTCACTCAGTCGTGTCTGACTCTTAGGGACCCCATGGACTGTAGCCTATCAGGCTCCTCCATCTATGGGATTTTCCAGGCAAGAGTACTGGAGTGGATTGCTATTTCCTTCTCCAGCGGAATCTTCCTGACCCAGGAATCAAACCTGGGTCTCCCGCATTGCAGGCAGACGCTTTACCATCTGAGCCACCAGGGAAGGCCCAGATCTGACTGAGCACCACAGCAACTGTTGCCATGAGCTCCCCTTCCCACCCTGATCTAAATCAGCCAGCTCCCTGGCCCAATATTAGGTAAAAATACCCATCCTATTACTCACCCTATAGCACCCTACAGAGAAGGCAATGGCACCGCACTCCAGTACTCTTGCCTGGAAAATCCCATGGATGGAGGAGCCTGGCGGGCTGCAGTCCATGGGGTCACTAAGAGTTGGACACAACTGAGCGACATCACTTTCACTTTTCACTTTCATGCATTGGAGAAGGAAATGGCAACCCACTTCATTTTTCTTGCCTGGAGAATCCCAGGGACTGGGGAGCCTGGTGGGCTGCAGTCTATGGGGTTGCACGGAGTCAGACACGACTGAAATGACTTAGCAATAGCAGCATAGCACCCTAACCAATCACCTAATGCCAAACTTCCAGAGGGAATTTTCCTTGTCTTAAGACTATAAAAATTGTCTACTGGGCTTGTGTTTCAAGATGGTAGAATAGAAGGATATGTGCTCATCTCCTCCTGCAAGAGCACCAAAAATCACAAATAGCTGTTGAACAACCATCAACAGAAGGATGCTGGAACTCACCAAAAAAGATACCCCATGACCAAAGACAAAGAAGAAGCCACAGTGAGATGGTAGGAGGGGTGCAAACACAATAAAATTATATTCCATACCCGCCAGATGGGTGAGCCACAATCTGAAGAATAATAATACCAAAAAGTTCTCCCACTGTTGTGAAGGTTCTGAGCCTCATGTCAGTCTTCCCAGCCTGGGGATCAGGCAAAGGGACTGGGAATCCCTAGGGAACCTGTCTTTGAAAGCTAGTGGGATTTGATTACAGGACTTCCACAGGACTGGAGGAAACAGAGACTCCAGTCTTGGAGGACACAAACAAAATCCTGTGTTTGCCAAAACCCAGGTGAAACCCAGTGACCCGACAGGAGACTGAGCCAGACCTACCTGCTAGTGTTGGAGGGTCTCCTGCGGAGGTGTGGGTCGACAGTGGCTCACCATTGGGACTGGGGCACTGGCAGCAGCAGTCCTGGAAAGGGCCCTTTGGCATAAGTCCTCTTGGAGGTCACCATTTAACCCTACCACAGAACCCATAGACAGCAGGCAGGGTCGCCTCAGGCCAAACAACTAACAAGGAGGGAGCTCAGCTGCACCCATCAGCAGATAATTGGATTAAGGCTTTATTGAGCACGGACCTGCCTATCAGAGCAAGACCCAGTTTTTCCCACCACCAGTCCTTCCCATCAGGAAGTGCCTCTTAAATTTATACAAACTCACCCCCCAGGAGGCAGACAGAAGAAAAAAGAACCACAATCCCACAGTGGGTAGAACCAAAACCACATCACAGAATGTTAATCATGATAAAAAAGCAGAGGATTTTGTCCCAGATGAAGGGACAAGATAAAACCCCTCAAAACAACCAAATGAAGTAGAGACAGGCAACCTTCCAGAAAAATATTTCAAAATAATGATAGTGAACATGATCCAGGATCTCAGAAAAAGAATAGAGGTAAAGATTGAGAAGATGCAAGAAATGTTTACCAAACAGCTAGAAGAACTAAAGAACAAACAGAGATGAACAATATACTTAGAAGGAATCAATAGCAGAATAACTGAGGCAGAAGAACAGATAAGTGTCCTGAAGGAAAGAATGGTGGAAATTGCTGTCATGGAACAGAATATAGATACAAGAATGAAAAAAATCAAGACAGCCTAAGAGACATCTGGGACAACATTAAACACACCAACATTCGCATTATAGGAGTCCCAGAAAGAGGAGAGAGTGAGAAAGGACCCAAGAAAATATTGTAAGAAATAATAGCTGAAAAATTCCTTAAAATGGGAAAGGAAATAGTCAACCAAGTCCAAGAAGCAAAGAGAGTCCTAGGCACAATAAACTCAAGGAGGAACACACAGAGGCACATAGTAACCCAACTGACAAAAATTAAAAACAAAGATAAAATATTAAAAGCAACAAGGGAAAAATGACAAATAACATACAAGGGAACTCCTATAAGGTTATCAGCTGATTTCTCAACAGAAACTCTACAAGCCAGAAGGGATTAAAAGTGAAGAACCACCAGCCAAGAATACTCTACCCAGTAAGACTTTCCTTCAGATTTGATGGAGAAATCAAAAGCTTTACAGACAAGCAAAAGTTAAGAGAATTCAGCACCAACAATCCAGCTGTACAACAGATGCTAAAGGAATTCTCTAGGCAGGAAACACAAGAGAAGGAAGAGATCTACAAAAAAATAAATAAATAAACCCAGTACAATTAACAAAATGGTAATAGGATAATACACATAAATAATTATCTTAAATGTAAATGGACTTAATGCATCAACCAAAAGACATAGACTGCTCCGTCAGTTCAGTCACTCAGTCATGTCTGACTCTTTGTGACCCCATGGACGGCAGCATGCCAGGCTTCCCTGTCCATCACCAACTCCCAGAGCTTGCTCAATCTCATGTCCGTTGAGTCAGTGATTTCATCCAACCAGCTCATCCTCTGTCATCTGGGTGGATACAAAAACAAGACCAATATATATACTTTCTATAGGAGACCCACATCAGACCTAGGGATACTAATAGACTGAAAGTAAGGGGATGGGAGACGATATTCCATGAAAATGGAAATCAAAAGAAAGCTGGAGTAGCAATACTCCTATGAGACAAAATAGACTTTAAAACAAAGAGAATTATAAGAGACAAAGAAAGGTACTACATAATGATCAAGGGTTCAATCCAAGAAGATATAACAACTATAAATATATATGCACACAACATATGAGCACCTCAATATATAAGGCAAATACTAACAACCATAAACAGAGAAACTGACAGTAACAGAATAATAGTAGTGGACTTTAACACTGCACTTTCATCAATGGACAGATATCCAAACAGAAAATTAATAAGGAAACAAGGCCTTAAATGACACTTTAGATGAATTGGTCTTACTTGATACTTATAAAATATTCCATTCAAAAGCAGCAGACTACACAATCTTCTCAAGGGCACTCGGAACATTCTCCAGGATTAACCACGTGCTGGGTGAACCTTGGTAAATTTAAGAGAACTGAAATCATATCAAGCATCTTTTCTGATCACAACACTATGAGATTATAAATAAACTACAAGAAAACTCTAAAAAAAACCATAAACATGTGGCTAAACAATATGCTCAGTTCAGTTCAGTTCAGTCGCTCAGTCGTGTCCGACTCTTGCGACCACATGAATCGCAGCACACTAGGCCTCCCTGTCCATCACCATCTCCCGGAGTTCACCCAGACTCACGTCCATTGAGTCTGTGATGCCATCCAGCCATCTCATCGTGGGCCATCCCCTTCTCCTCCTGCCCACAATCCCTCCCAGCATCAGAGTCTTTTCCAATGAGTCAACTCTTCGCATGAGGTGTCCAAAGTACTGGAGCTTCAGCTTTAGCATCATTCCTTCCAAAGAAATCCCAGGGTTGATCTCCTTCAGAATGGATTGGCTGGATCTCCTTGCAGTTCAAGGGACCCTCAAGAGTCTTCTCCAAGACCACAGTTCAAAAGCATCAATTCTTCGGCATTCAGCCTTCTTCACAGTCCAAATCTCACATCCATACATGACCACAGGAAAAGCCATAGCCTTGACTAGACGGACCTTAGTCGGCAAAGTAATGTCTCTGCTTTTGAATATACTATCTAGGTTGGTCATAACTTTTCTTCCAAGGAGTAAGTGTCTTTTAATTTCATGGCTGCAGTCACCATCTGCAGTGATTTTGGAGTCCCAAAAAATAAAGTCTGACACAGTCTCTACTGTTTCCCATCTATTTCCCACGACGTGATGGGACCAGATGCCATGATCTTCGTTTTCTGAATGTTGAGCTTTAAGCCAACTTTTTCACTCTCCTCTTTCACTTTCATCAAGAGGCTTTTTAGTTCCTCTTCACTTTCTGCCATAAGGGTGGTGTCATCTGCATATCTGAGGTTATTGATATTTCTCCCAGCAATCTTGATTCCAGCTTGTGTTTCTTCCATTCCAGCGTTTCTCATGATGTACTCTGCATAGATGTTAAATAAGCAGGGTGACAATATACAGCCTTGACGTACTCCTTTTCCTATTTGAAACCAGTCTGTTGCTCCATGTCCAGTTCTAACTCTTGGTTCCTGGCCTGCATGCAGATTTCTCAAGAGGCAGGCTAGGTGGTCTGGTATACCCATCTCTTTCAGAATTTTCCACAGTTTATTGTGATCCACACAGTCAAAGGCTTTGGCATAGTCAATAAAGCAGAAATAGATGTGTTTCTGGAACTCTCTTGCTTTTTCGATGATCCAGCGGATGTTGGCAATTTGATCTCTGGTTCCTCCGCCTTTTCTAAAACCAGCTTGAACATCAGGGAGTTTACGGTTCACGTATTGCTGAAGTCTGGCTTGGAGAATTTTGAGCAATACTTTACTAGCATGTGAGATGAGTGCAATTGTGCGGTAGTTTGAGCATTCTTTGGCGTTGCCTTTCTTTGGGATTGGAATGAAAACTGACCTTTTCCAGTCCTGTGGTCCACTGCTGAGTTTTCCAAACTTGCTGACATATTGAGTGCAGCACGGTGGCTCCTGGTTCCCTTTGCTTTTTGCTATTCAAACAGTGGAAGGGGGCAAAGTAGGCATTTCAAAATAGCTCAAGTTCAGGGAAATGGAAATTGATTCAAATTAAGACAAATATTTACTAGGATGATTTTTAACTTCCAAATGTTGAATGTCAGAGAAGGAAAATGAACTGTGGTGACAATATATATCTCCTAATAGATCTTGGTTGCATGTGGCAAAAACCAAGGTAGTTTAAGCAGAAGAAAGATTTGCTTAAGGATACGGGTGTCTTATAGAACCAAAGGGAGGAATAAAGTTGGACCTCAGGGAGGGAATATAAACAATAACCAGAAAGGAGGCCAAAAAAAAAAAAAAAGGCTGAGATGCATGTGTATGTGTGTATGGACCATATACATTCATGCATATCTGTGTTGTTTGGCTTTTTCTGCTTCTTCATCCTGTGGAGAATTCTCCATTCTGTGTGGCAGAATATGGGCTAAACC